>NW_027458114.1:0-119820 GCF_050624435.1 Tenrec ecaudatus | reverse complement strand
CCCCTAGTTAACCTACATAGTCCAAGTGCCCGCTAGTTAACATAGATAGTCCAAGTGCCCGCTAGGGAACGTACATAGTTCAAGTGCCCGCTAGGTATAGTCCAAGTGCCCGCTAGGTAACCTAGATAGTCTAAGGGCCCGCTAGTTAACCTACATAGTCCAAGTGCCGGGTAGTTAACTTACATAGTTCAAGTGTCCGTAAGGAACATATATAGTCCAAGTGCCCGCTATGGAGCATACAGAGTCTAAGTGCCCGCTAGGGAACCTACATAGTCCAAGTGCCCGCTAGGGAATCTACATAGTCCAAGGGTCCGCTAGTTAACGTAGATTGTCCAAGTGCCGCTAGTTAATCTACATAGTTCAAGGGCCCGCTAGTTAACCTACATAGTCCAGCTACCCGCTAGTTAACCTAGATCCTCCAAGTGTCCACTAGTTAACCTACACAGTACAAGTGCCCGCTAGGGAACTTACATAGTCCAAGTGCCTGCTAGGGAACCTACATAGTCCAAGTGCCCGCTCTGGAACATACATAGTCCAAGTGCCCGCTAGGGAATCTACATAGTCCAAGGGCCCGCTAGTTAACGTAGATAGTCCAAGTGCCGCTAGTTAATCTGCATAGTTCAAGGGCCCGCTAGTTAACCTACATAGTCCAGCTACCCGCTAGTTAACCTAGATCCTCCAAGTGTCCACTAGTTAACCTACATAGTACAAGTGCCCGCTAGGGAACTTACATAGTCCAAGTGCCTGCTAGGGAACCTACATAGTCCAAGTGCCCGCTCTGGAACATACATAGTCCAAGTGCCCGCTAGGGAATCTACATAGTCCAAGGGCCCGCTAGTTAACGTAGATAGTCCAAGTGCCGCTAGTTAATCAACATAGTCAAAGGGCCCGCTAGTTAACCTACATAGTCCAAGTACCCGCTAGGTAACCTAGATCATCCAAGTGCCCGCTAGTTAACCTACATAGTCCAAGGGCCCGCTAGTTAACCTACATCGTCCAAGGGCCCGCTAGTAAACCTAGATAGTCCAATTGCCCCCTAGTTAACCTACATACTCCAAGTGCCCGCTAGGTAACCTAGACTGTTCAAGTGACCACTAGGTTACCTACATAGTCCAAGTGCCCGTTCGTTAACCTACATAGTCCAAGTGCCCGCTAGGTAACCAATATACTCCAAATGCCCGCTAGGGACCCTAATAGTCCAAATGCCCGCTAGTTAACCTAGATTGTCCAAGTGCTCGCTAGTTAACATAGATAGTCCAAGTGCCCGCTAGTTAACCTAGATAGACCAAGTGCCCGCTAGGGAACCTATCTAGTCCAAGTGCCCGATAAGAAACCTACATAGTCCAAGTGCCCGCTAGTTAACATGGATAGTCCAAGTACCCGCTAGAAACGTACATAGTCCAAGTGCCCGCTAGGTAACGTACATAGTCCAAGTGCCCGCTAGGTAACCTAGATAGTCCAAGTGCCCGCTAGGGAACATACATAGTCCAAGTGCCCGCTAGGTAACCTAGATAGTCCAAATGCCCGCTAGGGAACCCACATAGTCCAAGTGCCCGTCAGGTCACCTAGATAGTCCAAATGCCCGCTAGGGAACCCACATAGTCCAAGTGCCCGCTAGGGAACTTACATAGTCCAAGGGCCCGCTAGGGAACCTACATAGTTCAAGTGCCCGTTAGTTAACCTAGATAGTCCAAGTGCCCGCTTGGTAACCTAGATAGTCCAACAGCCCGTTAGGTAACCTACATACTCCAAGTACCCGCTAGCTAACATAGATAGTTCAAGTGCCAGCTAGGTAACCTAGATAGTCCAAGTGCCCGTTAGGTAACCTACAAAGTCTAAGTGCCCGCTAGGTAATCTATATAGTCCAAATGCCCATTAGGGAGCCTACATAGTCCAAAGGCCCGCTAGGTAAGCTAGATAGTCCAAGGGCCCGCTAGGTAACCTACATAGTCCTAGTGCCCCCTAGTTAACCTACATTCTCTAAGTGCCCGATAGGGAACCTACATAGTCCAAGTTCCCGCTCGGTAACCTACATAGTCCAAATGCCCTCTAGTTAACCTACATAGTCCAAGTGCCCGATAGGGAACCTACATAATCCAAGTGCCCGCTAGGGAACCTACATAGTCCAAGTGCCCGTTAGGTAACCTAGATCGTCCAAATGCCTGCCAGGAAACCCACATAGTCCAAGTGCCCGCTAGGGAACTTACATAGTCCAAGGGCCCGCTAGGGAACCTACATAGTCCAAGTGCCCGTTAGTTAACCTAGATAGTCCAAGTGCCCGCTTGGTAACCTAGATAGTCCAACAGACCGCTAGTTAACCTACATACTCCAAGAACCCGCTAGGTAACGTAGATATTTCAAGTGCCAGGTAGATAACCTAGATAGTCCAAGTGCCCGATAGGTAACCTACAGAGTCTAAGTGCCCGCTAGTTTATCTATATAGTCCAAATGCCCGCTAGGGAACCTACATAGTCCAAGTGCCCACTAGTTAACCTACATAGTGCAAGAGCCCGCTAGTTAACCTAGATCGTGCAAGTGTCCGCTAGTTAACCTACATAGTCCAAGTGCCACTTAGCTAACCTAGGTATTCCAAGGGCCTGCTAGTTAACCTACATAGTCCAAGTGCCCGCTAGGGAACCTACATAGTCCAAGTGCCTGCTAGTTAACCTATTGTCCAAGGGCCCGCTAGTTAACCTAGATATTCCAAGTACCCGCTAGTTAACCTAGATTGTCCAATTGTCCGCTAGTTAACCTACATAGTCCAAGTGCCCGTTCGGTAACCTAGATAGTCCAAGTGCCCTTTAGGGAACCTAGATAGTCCAAGTGCCCGCTAGGGAACCTACATAGTCCAATTGCCCGCTCTGGAACATACATAGTCCAAGTGCCCGTTAGTTAACCTAGATTATCCAAGTGCCCGCTAGTTAACCTAGATACTCCAAGTAACCGCTAGGTAACCTACATAGTCCAAGTGCCTGCTAGGTAACATATATAGTCGAAATGCCCGCGAGGGAACCTACATAGTCCAAGTGCCTGCTAGTTAACCTAGATAGTCCACGTGCCCGCTAGTTAACCTTCATAGTCCAAGTGCCTTCTAGTTACCCTAAATAGTCCAAGTGCCCGATAGGTAACCTACATAGTCCAAGTGCCCACTAGGTAACCTAAATAATCCAAATGCCAGCTAGTTAATCTAGAGAGTCCAAGTGCCCGCTAGTTAACCTACATAGTCCATGGGCCCTCTAGTTAACCTAGATAGTCCATGCCCGCTAGGGGACATACATAGTCCAAGTGCCCACTAGGTAACTTATATAATCCACGTGCCCGCTAGGGAACCTACATAGTCAAAGTGCCCGCTAGGGAACCTGCATTGTACAAGTGCCCGCTAATTAACCTAGATAGTCCAAGTGCCCGCTAGTTAACCTAGATTGTCCAAGTGCGCGCTAGTTAACCTTGATCATCCAAGTGCCCGCTAGTTAACCTACATAGTCCAAGTGCCTGATAGGGAACCTACATAGTCCAAGTGCCCGCAGAGGAACCTACATAGTCCAAGTGCCCGTTAGGGAACCTAGATAGTCCAAGTGCCCGTAGGGAACCTATATAGTCAAAGTGCCCGCTAGGGAACCTACATAGTCAAAGTGCCCGCTAGGGAACCTGCATTGTGCAATTGCCCGCAAGTTAACCTAGATAGTCCAAGTGCCCGCTAGTTAACCTAGATAGTCGAAGTGCCCGATAGTTAACCTACATAGTCCAAGGTCAGCTAGCTAACCTAGATAGTCCAAGTGCCCGCTAGTTAACCTACATAGCCCAAGAACCTGCTAGTTAACCTAGATAGTCCAAGTGCCCTCAAGTTAACCTACATAGTCCAAGGGCCTGCTAGTTAACCTAGATATTCCAAGTGCCCGCTAGTTAACCTAGATCGTCCAAGTGTATGCTAGTTAACCTACATAGTCCAAGTTCCCGTTAGGTAACCTAGATAGTACAAGTGCCCGCAAGGTAACCTAGATATTCCAAGTTCCTGTTAGCTAACCTAGATAATCCAAGTGCCCGCTAGGTAACCTACATAGTCCAAGTGCCCTTTCGTTAACCTAGATAGTCCAAGTGCCCGCTAGGTAACCTACATAGTCGAAGGGCCCGCTAGGTAACCTATGTAGTCCAAGTGCCCGCTAAGAAACCAAGATAGTCCAAGTGCCCGTTAGGTAACCTAGATAGTCCAAGTGCCCGCTAGGTAACCTACATAGTCCAAGTTCCCGCTAGGTAACCTAGATAGGCCAAGTACCCGTTACCTAACATAGATATTCCAATTGCCCGCTATGCAACATACATAGTCCAAGTGCCCATTCGTTATCCTAGATGTCCAAGTGCCCGCTAGGTAACCTACATAGTCCAAATGCCCGTTCGGTAACCTAGATAGTCCAAGTGCCCGCTAATTAATATACATAGTCCAAGTGCCCGTTCGTTAACCTACATAGTCCAAGTGCCCGCTAGGTAACCAATATACTCCAAATGCCCGCTAGGGACCCTAATAGTCCAAATGCCCGCTAGTTAACCTAGATAGTCCAAGTGCCCGCTAGGTAACCTAGACAGTCCAAGTGCCTGCTAGGTAACTTACATAGTCCAAAAGCCCGTTAGTTAACCTACATAGTCCAAGGGCCCACTATTTAACCTAGATCGTCCAAGTGTCTTTGGTTAACCTACATAGTCCAAGTGCCCGCAAGGTAACCTATATAGTCCAAGTTCCAGATATGTAACCTAGATGGTCCAAGGGCCCGCTAGTTAACCTACATAGTCCAAGTGCCCGCTAGGTAAACTAGATAGTTCAAGTGCCCGCTAAGGAACCTACATGGTCCAAGTGCACGCTAGTTAACCCAGATAGTCCAAGTGCCCGCTAGTTAACCTAGATAGTCCAAGTGCCGCTAGGTAACCTACATAGTGCAAGTGTCCCCTAGTTAACCTACATAGTCCAAGTGCCCGCTAGTTAACATAGATAGTCCAAGTGCCCGCTAGGGAACGTACATAGTTCAAGTGCCCGCTAGGTATAGTCCAAGTGCCCGCTAGGTAACCTAGATAGTCTAAGGGCCCGCTAGTTAACCTACATAGTCCAAGTGCCGGGTAGTTAACTTACATAGTTCAAGTGTCCGTAAGGAACATATATAGTCCAAGTGCCCGCTATGGAGCATACAGAGTCTAAGTGCCCGCTAGGGAACCTACATAGTCCAAGTGCCCGCTAGGGAATCTACATAGTCCAAGGGTCCGCTAGTTAACGTAGATAGTCCAAGTGCCGCTAGTTAATCTACATAGTTCAAGGGCCCGCTAGTTAACCTACATAGTCCAGCTACCCGCTAGTTAACCTAGATCCTCCAAGTGTCCACTAGTTAACCTACATAGTACAAGTGCCCGCTAGGGAACTTACATAGTCCAAGTGCCTGCTAGGGAACCTACATAGTCCAAGTGCCTGCTCTGGAACATACATAGTCCAAGTGCCCGCTAGGGAATCTACATAGTCCAAGGGCCCGCTAGTTAACGTAGATAGTCCAAGTGCCGCTAGTTAATCTACATAGTTCAAGGGCCCGCTAGTTAACCTACATAGTCCAGCTACCCGCTAGTTAACCTAGATCCTCCAAGTGTCCACTAGTTAAGCTACATAGTACAAGTGCCCGCTAGGGAACTTACATAGTACAAGTGCCTGCTAGGGAACCTACATAGTCCAAGTGCCCGCTCTGGAACATACATAGTCCAAGTGCCCGCTAGGGAATCTACATAGTCCAAGGGCCCGCTAGTTAACGTAGATAGTCCAAGTGCCGCTAGTTAATCAACATAGTCCAAGGGCCCGCTTGTTAACCTACATAGTCCAAGTGCCCGCTAGTTAACCTACATATTCCAAGGGCCCGCTAGTTAACCTACATAGTCCAAGGGCCCGCTAGTTAACCTACATCGTCCAAGGGCCTGCTAGTTAACCTAGATAGTCCAAGTGCCCCCTAGTTAACCTACATACTCCAATTGCCCGCTAGGTAACCTAGACTGTTCAAGTGACCACTAGGTTACCTACATAGTCCAAGTGCCCGTTCGTTAACCTACATAGTCCAAGTGCCAGCTAGGTAACCAATATACTCCAAATGCCCGCTAGGGACCCTTATAGTCCAAATGCCCGCTAGTTAACCTAGATAGTCCAAGTGCTCGCTAGTTAACATAGATAGTCCAAGTGCCCGCTAGTTAACCTAGTTAGACCAAGTGGCCGCTAGGGAACCTATCTAGTCCAAGTGCCCGATAGGGAACCTACATAGTCCAAGTGCCCGCTAGTTAACATAGATAGTCCAAGTACCCGCTAGGAAACGTACATAGTCCAAGTGCCCGCTAGGTAACCTAGATAGTCCAAGTGCCCGCTAGGGAACGTACATAGTCCAAGTGCCCGTTCGTTAACCTACATAGTCCAAGGGCCCACTAGGGACCCACATAGTCCAAGTGCCCGCTAGGGAACTTACATAGTCCAAGGGCCCGCTAGGGAACCTACATTGTCCAAGTGCCCGTTAGTTAACCTAGATAGTCCAAGTGCCCGCTAGGTAACCTACATAGTCCAAGTGCCCGCTAGGTAAACTAGATAGTTCAGGTGCCCGCTGAGGAACCTACATGGTCCAAGTGCACGCTAGTTAACCCAGATAGTCCAAGTGCCCGCTAGTTAACCTAGATAGTCCAAGTGCCGCTAGGTAACCTACATAGTGCAAGTCTCCCCTAGTTAACCTACATAGTCCAAGTGCCCGCTAGTTAACATAGATAGTCCAAGTGCCCGCTAGGGAACGTACATAGATCAAGTGCCCGCTAGGTATAGTCCAAGTGCCCGCTAGGTAACCTAGATAGTCTAAGGGCCCGCTAGTTAACCTACATAGTCCAAGTGCCCGGTAGTTAACTTACATAGTTCAAGTATCCGTAAGGAACATATATAGTCCAAGTGCCCGCTCGGTAACATACAGAGTCTAAGTGCCCGCTAGGGAACCTACGTAGTCCAAGTGCCCGCTAGGGAATCTACATAGTCCAATGGCCCGCTAGTTAACGTAGATAGTCCAAGTGCCGCTAGTTAATCTACATAGTTCAAGGGCCCGCTAGTTAACCTACATAGTCAAACTACCCGCTAGTTAACCTAGATCGTCCAAGTGTCCGCTAGTTAACCTACATAGTACAAGTGCCCGCTAGGGAACTTACATAGTCCAAGTGCCTGCTAGGGAACCTACATAGTCCAAGTGCCCGCTCTGGAACATACATAGTCCAAGTGCCCGGTAGGGAATCTACATAGTCCAAGGGCCCGCTAGTTAACGTAGATAGTCCAAGTGCCGCTAGTTAATCAACATAGTCAAAGGGCCCGCTAGTTAACCTACATAGTCCAAGTACCCGCTAGGTAACCTAGATCATCCAAGTGCCCGCTAGTTAACCTACATAGTCCAAGGGCCCGCTAGTTAACCTACATCGTCCAAGGGCCCGCTAGTTAACCTAGATAGTCCAATTGCCCCCTAGTTAACCTACATACTCCAAGTGCCCGCTAGGTAACCTAGACTGTTCAAGTGACCACTAGGTTACCTACATAGTCCAAGTGCCCGTTCGTTAACCTACATAGTCCAAGTGCCCGCTAGGTAACCAATATACTCCAAATGCCCGCTAGGGACCCTAATAGTCCAAATGCCCGCTAGTTACCCTAGATTGTCCAAGTGCTCGCTAGTTAACATAGATAGTCCAAGTGCCCGCTAGTTAACCTAGATAGACCAAGTGCCCACTAGGGAACCTATCTAGTCCAAGTGCCCGATAGGAAACCTACATAGTCCAAGTGCCCGCTAGTTAACATGGATAGTCCAAGTACCCGCTAGGAAACGTACATAGTCCAAGTGCCCGCTAGGTAACGTACATAGTCCAAGTGCCCGCTAGGTAACCTAGATAGTCCAAGTGCCCGCTAGGGAACATACATAGTCCAAGTGCCCGCTAGGTAACCTAGATAGTCCAAATGCCCGCTAGGGAACCCACATAGTCCAAGTGCCCGTCAGGTCACCTAGATAGTCCAAATGCCCGCTAGGGAACCCACATAGTCCAAGTGCCCGCTAGGGAACTTACATAGTCCAAGGGCCCGCTAGGGAACCTACATAGTTCAAGTGCCCGTTAGTTAACCTAGATAGTCCAAGTGCCCGCTTGGTAACCTAGATAGTCCAACAGCCCGTTAGGTAACCTACATACTCCAAGTACCCGCTAGCTAACATAGATAGTTCAAGTGCCAGCTAGGTAACCTAGATAGTCCAAGTGCCCGTTAGGTAACCTACAAAATCTAAGTGCCCGCTAGGTAATCTATATAGTCCAAATGCCCATTAGGGAGCCTACATAGTCCAAATGCCCGCTAGGTAAGCTAGATAGTCCAAGGGCCCGCTAGGTAACCTACATAGTCCTAGTGCCCCCTAGTTAACCTACATTCTCTAAGTGCCCGATAGGGAACCTACATAGTCCAAGTTCCCGCTAGGTAACCTACATAGTCCAAATGCCCTCTAGTTAACCTACATAGTCCAAGTGCCCGATAGGGAACCTACATAATCCAAGTGCCCGCTAGGGAACCTACATAGTCCAAGTGCCCGTTAGGTAACCTAGATCGTCCAAATGCCTGCCAGGAAACCCACATAGTCCAAGTGCCCGCTAGGGAACTTACATAGTCCAAGGGCCCGCTAGGGAACCTACATAGTCCAAGTGCCCGTTAGTTAACCTAGATAGTCCAAGTGCCCACTTGGTAACCTAGATAGTCCAACAGACCGCTAGTTAACCTACATATTCCAAGAACCCGCTAGGTAACGTAGATATTTCAAGTGCCAGGTAGATAACCTAGAGAGTCCAAGTGCCCGATAGGTAACCTACAGAGTCTAAGTGCCCGCTAGTTTATCTATATAGTCCAAATGCCCGCTAGGGAACCTACATAGTCCAAGTGCCCACTAGTTAACCTACATAGTCAATGGGCCCGCTAGTTAACCTACATAGTGCAAGAGCCCGCTAGTTAACCTAGATCGTGCAAGTGTCCGCTAGTTAACCTACATAGTCCAAGTGCCACTTAGCTAACCTAGGTATTCCAAGGGCCTGCTAGTTAACCTACATAGTCCAAGTGCCCGCTAGGGAACCTACATAGTCCAAGTGCTTGCTAGTTAACCTATTGTCCAAGGGCCCGCTAGTTAACCTAGATAGTCCAAGTACCCGCTAGTTAACCTAGATTGTCCAATTGTCTGCTAGTTAACCTACATAGTCCAAGTGCCCGTTCGGTAACCTAGATAGTCCAAGTGCCCTTTAGGGAACCTAGATAGTCCAAGTGCCCGCTAGGGAACCTACATAGTCCAATTGCCCGCTCTGGAACATACATAGTCCAAGTGCCCGTTAGTTAACCTAGATTATCCAAGTGCCCGCTAGTTAACCTAGATAGTCCAAGTAACCGCTAGGTAACCTACATAGTCCAAGTGCCTGCTAGGTAACATATATAGTTCAAATGCCCGCTAGGGAACCTACATAGTCCAAGTGCCTGCTAGTTAACCTAGATAGTCCACGTGCCTGCTAGTTAACCTTGATAGTCCAAGTGCCTTCTAGTTACCCTAAATAGTCCAAGTGCCCGATAGGTAACCTACATAGTCCAAGTGCCCACTAGGTAACCTAAATAATCCAAATGCCCGCTAGTTAATCTAGAGAGTCCAACTGCCCGCTAGTTAACCTACATAGTCCATGGGCCCTCTAGTTAACCTAGATAGTCCATGCCCGCTAGGGGACATACATAGTCCAAGTGCCCGCTAGGTAACTTATATAGTCCACGTGCCCGCTAGGGAACCTACATATTCAAAGTGCCCGCTAGGGAACCTGCATTGTACAAGAGCCCGCTAATTAACCTAGATAGTCCAAGTGCCCGCTAGTTAAGCTAGATAGCCCAAGTGCCCGCTAGTTAACCTTGATCATCCAAGTGCCCGCTAGTTAACCTACATAGTCCAAGTGCCTGATAGGGAACCTACATAGTCCAAGTGCCCGATAGGGAACCTAGATAGTCCAAGTGCCCGTAGGGAACCTATATAGTCCAAGTGCCCGCTAGGGAACCTGCATTGTGCAAGTGCCCGCTAGTTAACCTAGATATTCCAAGTGCCCGCTAGTTAACCTACATAGTCCAAGGTCAGCTAGTTAACCTAGATAGTCCAAATACCCGCTAGTTAACCTACATAGTCCAAGAACCCGCTAGATAACCTAGATATTCCAAGTGCCCGCTAGTTTACCTACATAGTCCAAGGGTCCGCTAGTTAACTTAGATATTCCAAGTGCCCGCTAGGTAACCAACATAGTCAAAATGCCCTTAGGGAACCTATATAGTCCAAGTGCCCGCTAGGGAACTTGCATTGTATAAGTGCCTGCTAATCAACCTAGATAGTCCAAGTGCCTGCTAGTTAACCTAGATATTCCAAGTTCCCGCTAGTTAACCTTTATCATCCAAGTGCCCGCTAGTTAACCTACATAATCCAAATACCTGATAGGGAACCTACATAGTCCAAGTGCTCGCAGAGTAACCTACATAGTCCAAGTGCCCGATAGGGAACCTACATATTCCAAGTGCCCGTTAGGGAACCTAGATAGTCCAAGTGCCCGTTAGGAACCTATATAGTCCAAGTGCCCGCTTGGGAAGCTACATAGTCAAAGTACCCGCTAGGGAACCTGCATTGTGCAAGTTCCCGCTAGTTAACCTAGATAGTCCAAGTGCGCGCTAGTTAACTTACATAGTCCAAGGTCAGCTAGTTAACCTAGATAGTCCAAGTGCCCGCTAGTTAAGCTATATAGTCCTAGGGCCCGCTAGTTAACATAGATATTCCAAGTGCCCGCTAGTTAACCTAGATCGTCCAAGTGTCCGCTAGTTAACCTACATAGTCCATGTTCCCGTTAGGTAACCTAGATAGTACAAGTGCCCGCAAGGTAACCTACATAGTCCAAGTGCCCGCTAGGTAACCTAGATATTCCAAGTTCCTGTTAGCTAACCTAGATAATCCAAGTGTCCGCTAGGTAACCTACATAGTCCAAGTGCCCTTTCGTTAACCTAGATAGTCCAAGTGCCCGCTAGGTAACCTACATAGTCAAAGGGTCCGCTAGGTAACCTATATAGTCCAAGTGCCCGTTACCTAACCTAGATAGTCGAATTGCCCGCTATGCAACATACATAGTCCAAGTGCCCGGTAGGGAATCTACATAGTCCAAGGGCCCGCTAGTTAACGTAGATAGTCCAAGTGCCGCTAGTTAATCAACATAGTCAAAGGGCCCGCTAGTTAACCTACATAGTCCAAGTACCCGCTAGGTAACCTAGATCATCCAAGTGCCCGCTAGTTAACCTACATAGTCCAAGGGCCCGCTAGTTAACCTACATCGTCCAAGGGCCCGCTAGTTAACCTAGATAGTCCAATTGCCCCCTAGTTAACCTACATACTCCAAGTGCCCGCTAGGTAACCTAGACTGTTCAAGTGACCACTAGGTTACCTACATAGTCCAAGTGCCCGTTCGTTAACCTACATAGTCCAAGTGCCCGCTAGGTAACCAATATACTCCAAATGCCCGCTAGGGACCCTAATAGTCCAAATGCCCGCTAGTTACCCTAGATTGTCCAAGTGCTCGCTAGTTAACATAGATAGTCCAAGTGCCCGCTAGTTAACCTAGATAGACCAAGTGCCCGCTAGGGAACCTATCTAGTCCAAGTGCCCGATAGGAAACCTACATAGTCCAAGTGCCCGCTAGTTAACATGGATAGTCCAAGTACCCGCTAGGAAACGTACATAGTCCAAGTGCCCGCTAGGTAACGTACATAGTCCAAGTGCCCGCTAGGTAACCTAGATAGTCCAAGTGCCCGCTAGGGAACATACATAGTCCAAGTGCCCGCTAGGTAACCTAGATAGTCCAAATGCCCGCTAGGGAACCCACATAGTCCAAGTGCCCGTCAGGTCACCTAGATAGTCCAAATGCCCGCTAGGGAACCCACATAGTCCAAGTGCCCGCTAGGGAACTTACATAGTCCAAGGGCCCGCTAGGGAACCTACATAGTTCAAGTGCCCGTTAGTTAACCTAGATAGTCCAAGTGCCCGCTTGGTAACCTAGATAGTCCAACAGCCCGTTAGGTAACCTACATACTCCAAGTACCCGCTAGCTAACATAGATAGTTCAAGTGCCAGCTAGGTAACCTAGATAGTCCAAGTGCCCGTTAGGTAACCTACAAAATCTAAGTGCCCGCTAGGTAATCTATATAGTCCAAATGCCCATTAGGGAGCCTACATAGTCCAAATGCCCGCTAGGTAAGCTAGATAGTCCAAGGGCCCGCTAGGTAACCTACATAGTCCTAGTGCCCCCTAGTTAACCTACATTCTCTAAGTGCCCGATAGGGAACCTACATAGTCCAAGTTCCCGCTAGGTAACCTACATAGTCCAAATGCCCTCTAGTTAACCTACATAGTCCAAGTGCCCGATAGGGAACCTACATAATCCAAGTGCCCGCTAGGGAACCTACATAGTCCAAGTGCCCGTTAGGTAACCTAGATCGTCCAAATGCCTGCCAGGAAACCCACATAGTCCAAGTGCCCGCTAGGGAACTTACATAGTCCAAGGGCCCGCTAGGGAACCTACATAGTCCAAGTGCCCGTTAGTTAACCTAGATAGTCCAAGTGCCCACTTGGTAACCTAGATAGTCCAACAGACCGCTAGTTAACCTACATATTCCAAGAACCCGCTAGGTAACGTAGATATTTCAAGTGCCAGGTAGATAACCTAGAGAGTCCAAGTGCCCGATAGGTAACCTACAGAGTCTAAGTGCCCGCTAGTTTATCTATATAGTCCAAATGCCCGCTAGGGAACCTACATAGTCCAAGTGCCCACTAGTTAACCTACATAGTCAATGGGCCCGCTAGTTAACCTACATAGTGCAAGAGCCCGCTAGTTAACCTAGATCGTGCAAGTGTCCGCTAGTTAACCTACATAGTCCAAGTGCCACTTAGCTAACCTAGGTATTCCAAGGGCCTGCTAGTTAACCTACATAGTCCAAGTGCCCGCTAGGGAACCTACATAGTCCAAGTGCTTGCTAGTTAACCTATTGTCCAAGGGCCCGCTAGTTAACCTAGATAGTCCAAGTACCCGCTAGTTAACCTAGATTGTCCAATTGTCTGCTAGTTAACCTACATAGTCCAAGTGCCCGTTCGGTAACCTAGATAGTCCAAGTGCCCTTTAGGGAACCTAGATAGTCCAAGTGCCCGCTAGGGAACCTACATAGTCCAATTGCCCGCTCTGGAACATACATAGTCCAAGTGCCCGTTAGTTAACCTAGATTATCCAAGTGCCCGCTAGTTAACCTAGATAGTCCAAGTAACCGCTAGGTAACCTACATAGTCCAAGTGCCTGCTAGGTAACATATATAGTTCAAATGCCCGCTAGGGAACCTACATAGTCCAAGTGCCTGCTAGTTAACCTAGATAGTCCACGTGCCTGCTAGTTAACCTTGATAGTCCAAGTGCCTTCTAGTTACCCTAAATAGTCCAAGTGCCCGATAGGTAACCTACATAGTCCAAGTGCCCACTAGGTAACCTAAATAATCCAAATGCCCGCTAGTTAATCTAGAGAGTCCAACTGCCCGCTAGTTAACCTACATAGTCCATGGGCCCTCTAGTTAACCTAGATAGTCCATGCCCGCTAGGGGACATACATAGTCCAAGTGCCCGCTAGGTAACTTATATAGTCCACGTGCCCGCTAGGGAACCTACATATTCAAAGTGCCCGCTAGGGAACCTGCATTGTACAAGAGCCCGCTAATTAACCTAGATAGTCCAAGTGCCCGCTAGTTAAGCTAGATAGCCCAAGTGCCCGCTAGTTAACCTTGATCATCCAAGTGCCCGCTAGTTAACCTACATAGTCCAAGTGCCTGATAGGGAACCTACATAGTCCAAGTGCCCGATAGGGAACCTAGATAGTCCAAGTGCCCGTAGGGAACCTATATAGTCCAAGTGCCCGCTAGGGAACCTGCATTGTGCAAGTGCCCGCTAGTTAACCTAGATATTCCAAGTGCCCGCTAGTTAACCTACATAGTCCAAGGTCAGCTAGTTAACCTAGATAGTCCAAATACCCGCTAGTTAACCTACATAGTCCAAGAACCTGCTAGATAACCTAGATATTCCAAGTGCCCGCTAGTTTACCTACATAGTCCAAGGGTCCGCTAGTTAACTTAGATATTCCAAGTGCCCGCTAGGTAACCAACATAGTCAAAATGCCCTTAGGGAACCTATATAGTCCAAGTGCCCGCTAGGGAACTTGCATTGTATAAGTGCCTGCTAATCAACCTAGATAGTCCAAGTGCCTGCTAGTTAACCTAGATATTCCAAGTGCCCGCTAGTTAACCTTTATCATCCAAGTGCCCGCTAGTTAACCTACATAATCCAAATACCTGATAGGGAACCTACATAGTCCAAGTGCTCGCAGAGTAACCTACATAGTCCAAGTGCCCGATAGGGAACCTACATATTCCAAGTGCCCGTTAGGGAACCTAGATAGTCCAAGTGCCCGTTAGGAACCTATATAGTCCAAGTGCCCGCTTGGGAAGCTACATAGTCAAAGTACCCGCTAGGGAACCTGCATTGTGCAAGTTCCCGCTAGTTAACCTAGATAGTCCAAGTGCGCGCTAGTTAACTTACATAGTCCAAGGTCAGCTAGTTAACCTAGATAGTCCAAGTGCCCGCTAGTTAAGCTATATAGTCCTAGGGCCCGCTAGTTAACATAGATATTCCAAGTGCCCGCTAGTTAACCTAGATCGTCCAAGTGTCCGCTAGTTAACCTACATAGTCCATGTTCCCGTTAGGTAACCTAGATAGTACAAGTGCCCGCAAGGTAACCTACATAGTCCAAGTGCCCGCTAGGTAACCTAGATATTCCAAGTTCCTGTTAGCTAACCTAGATAATCCAAGTGTCCGCTAGGTAACCTACATAGTCCAAGTGCCCTTTCGTTAACCTAGATAGTCCAAGTGCCCGCTAGGTAACCTACATAGTCAAAGGGTCCGCTAGGTAACCTATATAGTCCAAGTGCCCGTTACCTAACCTAGATAGTCGAATTGCCCGCTATGCAACATACATAGTCCAAGTGCCCGCTAGTTAACCTACATAGTCCAAGTGCCCGCTAGGTAACCTAGATAGTCCAAGTGCCCGCTAGGTAACTTACATAGTCCAAATGCCAGCTGGGCAACCTAGATAGTCCAAGTGCCCGTTCGTTAACCTACATAGTCCAAGGGCCCACTAGTTAACCTAGATCGTCTAAGTGTCCTCTAGTTAACCTACATAGTCCAAATGCACGCTAGTTAACCTACATAGTCAAATTGCCGCTAGGTAACCTCCATAGTGCAAGTGTCCCCTAGTTAACCTACATAGTCCAAGTGCCCATTAGTTAACATAGACAGTCCAAGCGCCCACTAGGGATCATACATAGTACAAGTGCCCGCTAGGTAACCTAGATAGTGCATGTGCCCGGTAGTTAACCTACATAGTCCAAGTGCCCGCTAGGTAACCTAGATAGTCCAAGGGCCCGCTAGTTAACCTACATAGTCCAAGTGCCCGGTAGTTAACTTACATAGTCCAAGAGCCCCCTCTGGAACCTACATAGTCCAAGTGCCTGCTAGGGAACCTACATAGTTCAAGTGTCCATAGGGAACATACAGAATCCAAGTGCCCGCTAGGGAATCTACATAGTCCAAGGGCCCGCTAGTTAACATAGATAGTCCAAGTACCCGCTAGTTAACCTAGATCGTCCAAGTGCACGCTAGTTAACCTACATAGTCCAAGGGCCCGCTAGTTAACCTATATAGTCCAAGTGCCCGCTAGGGAACCTACATAGTCAAAGTGCCCGCTAGGGAACCTACATAGTCCAAGTGCCTGCTAGTTAACCTAGATAGTCCAAGTGCCCGCTAGTTAACCAGGATCATCAAAGTGCCCTCTAGTTAACTTACATAGTCCAAAGGCCTGCTAGTTAACCTACATGGAGCAAGGGCCCGCTAGTTAACCTTGATAGTCCAAGTGGCCGCTAGTTAACCTACATAGTCCAAGTTCCCGCTAGGTAACCTAGACAGTCCAAGTGACCATTAGGTTACCTACATAGTACAAGTGCCCGTTAGTTAACCTACATAGTCCAAGTTCCCGCTATGTAACCTAGACAGTCCAAGTGACCATTAGGTTACCTACATAGTACAAGTGCCCGTTCGTTAACCTACATAGTCCAAGTGCCCGCCAGGTAACGTAGATAGCCCAAGTGCCCGCTAGGGAACCTAGATAGTCCAAATGCCCGCTAGTTAACCAACATAGTCCAAGTGCCTCCTAGGTAAACTACATAGTCCAAGTGCCCACTAGGTAACCTAGACTGTCCAAGTAGCCGATAGGGAACCTACATAGTCCAAGTGCTCGCTAGGGAACCTACATAGTCCAAGTGCTCGCTAGGCAACTTACATAGTCCAAGTGCCCGCTAGGTAACCTAGATAGTCCAATTGCTCGTTAGCTAACCTTGATAGTCGAAGTGTCCGCTAGTTAACCTACATAGACCAAGTGCCTGTTCGTTAACGTAGAAAGCCCAAGTGCCTGCTAAGTAACCTAGACAGTCCAAGTGCCCGCTAGGTTACCTACATAGTCCAAGTGCACGTTCGTTAACCTAGATAGTCCAAGTGCCCGCTGGTAACCTACATAGACCAAGGGCCCGCTAGGTAACCTTGATAGTCCAAGTGCCTTCTAGTTAACCTACATAGTCCAAGCGCCCACTAGGTATCCTACATAGTCCAAGTGCCCACTAGGTAACCTAAATAATCCAAATGCCCGGTAGGGAAACTACATAGTCCAAGTGCCCGCTAGTTAACCTAGATAGTCCAAGTGCCCGCTAGTAAACCTAGATAGTCCAAGGGCCCGCTAGTTAATCTAGATAGTCCAAGTGCCCTTTCGTTAACCTAGATAGTCCAAGTGCCCTTTAGGTAACCTACATAGTCCAAGGGCCCGCTAGGTAACCTATATAGTCCAAGTGCCCACTAAGAAATCAAGATAGTCCAAGTGCCCGTTAGGTAACCTACATAGTCCAAGTGCCCGCTAGTTAACCTACATAGTCCAAATGAACCCTAGTTAACCTACATAGTCCAAGTGCCGCTAGGTAACCCACATAGTGCAAGTGTCCCCTAGTTAACCTACATAGTCCAAGTGGCCGGTAGTTAACATAAATAGTCCAAGTGCCCACTAGGGAACATACATAGTACAAGTGCCCGCTAGGTAACCTAGATAGTGCATGTGCCCGGTAGTTAACCTACATAGTCCAAGTGCCCACTAGGTAACCTAGATAGTCCAAGTGCCCGCTAGTTAACCTAGATAGTCCAAGTGCCCTCTAGTTAACCTAGATCGTCCAAGTTCCCGCTAGTTAACCTACGTAGTCCAAAGGCCCGCTAGTTAACCTACATAGTCCAAGGTCCGCTAGTTAACCTAGATAGTCCAAGTGCTCGCTAGTCAACCTACATAGTACAAGGGCCCACTAGTTGACCTAGATAGTCCAAGTGCCCGCTAGCTAACCTAGATAGTCCAAGTGCCCGCTAGGTAACCAAAGTAGTCCAAATATCCGATAGGGATCCTACATAGTCCAAGTGCCCGCTAGGTAACCTACATTGTCCAATTGCCCGTTCGTTAACCTAGATAGTCCAAGTGCCCGCTAGGTAACCTAGACTGTCCAAGTGCCCGCTAGCTTACCTACATAGTCCAAGTGCCCGTTCGTTAACCTAGATAGTCCAAGTGCCCACTAGGAAACCTACATAGTCCAAGGGCCCGCTAGGTAACCTAGATAGTCCAAGTGCCCGCTAGGTAACCTAGAGTCCATGTGCTCGATAGTAGACCTACATAGTCCAAGTGCCCGCTATGTAATCTAGATAGTCAAAGTGCCCGCTAGGGAACCTAGATAGTCCAAGTGCCTATTAGCTAACCTAGATAGTCCACGTGGCGGCTAGGTAACCTACATAGTCCAAGTGCCCGTTCGTTAACCTAGATAATCCAAGTCCCCGTTCGTTAACCGAGATAATCCAAGTGCCCACTAGGTAACCTAGACAGTCCAAGTGCCCGCTAGTTAACCTACAAAGTCCAAGTGCCCTATAGGGAACCTACATAATCCAAGTGCCCGCTAGGCAACCTACATAGTCCAAGTGCCCGTTAGTTAACCTACATAGTCAAAGTGCCTGCTAGGTAACCTAGATAGTCCATGTGCCCGCTAGGTAACCTAAATAATCCAAATGCACACTCTAGAAATTACATAGTCCAAGTGCCCACTAGTTAACCTAGATAGTCCAAGTGCCTGCTAATAAACCTACATAATCCATGGGCCCGCTAGTTAGCCTACATAGTGCAAGGGCCCGCTAGTTAACCTACATCGTCCAAGGGCACGCTAGTTAACCTAGATAGTCCAAGTGCCCGCTAGTTAACCTACATAGTCTAAGTGCCCGCTAGGTAAACTAGACAGTTCAAGTGACCACTAGGTTACCCACATAGTCCATGTGTTCATTTGTTAACCTACATAGTCCAAGTGCCCGCTAGGTAACCAATATAGTCCAAATGCCGGCTTGGGGCCCTAATATTCCAAATGCCCGCTAGTTAACCTAGATAGTCCAAGTGCTCGCTAGTTAACCTAGATAGTCCCAGTGCCCGCTAGTTAACCTAGATAAACCAAGTGCCCGCTAGGGAACCTATCTAGTCCAAGTACCCGCTAGGAAACGTACATAGTCCAAGTGCCCGCTAGGTAACTTAGATAGTCCAAGTGCCCGCTAGGGAACGTACATAGTCCAAGTGCCCGCTAGCTAACCTAGATAGTCCAAGTGCCCGCTAGTTAACCTACATAGTCCAAGTGCCCGCTAGGTAACCTAGATAGTGCAAGTGCCCGCTAGTTAAACTAGATAGTTGAAGTACCTGCTAGGTAACCTAGATCGTCCAAGGGCCCCCTAGTTAGCCTACATAGTCCAAGTGCCCGCTAGGTAACCTAGATATTCCAAGTGCCCGTTCGGTAACCTAGATAGTCTAAATGCCCTTTAGGGAACCTAGATAGTCCAAGGGACCGATAGTAAACCTACATAGCCCATGGGCCCGCTAGTTACCCTACATAGTGCAAGTGTCCGCTAGTTAACCTACATATTCCAAGTGCCCGCTATTTAACCTACATAATCTAAGTGCCAGCTAGGTAACCTAGATAATACAAGTGCCTGCTAGGGAATCTAGATAGTCCAAGTGCCTGTTAGCTAACCTAGATCGTCCAAATGGCGGCTAGGTAACCTACATAGTCCAAGTGCCCATTCGTTAACCTAGATAATCCAAGTGCCCGCTAGGTAACCTAGGCAGTCCAAGTGCCCGCTAGTTAACCTACATAGTCCAAGTGCCCGATAGGGAACCTACATAATCCAAGTGCCCGCTCGGCATCCTACATACTCCAGGTGCCCGTTAGTTAACCTAGATAGTCAAAGTGCCTGCTAGGTAACCTAGATAGTCCAAGTGCCCGCTATGTAACCTACATAGTAAAAGTTCCCGATGGTAACCTAAATAGTCCAAATGCCCGATAGGGAACCTACATAGTCCAAGTGCCTGCTAGTAAACCTACATATTCCATGGCCCGCTAGTTAACCTACATAGAGCAAGGGCCCACTAGTTAACCTAGATCATGCAAGTGTCCGCTAGTTAGCCTATATACCAAGTGCCCGCTACGTAACCTAGATAGTCCAAGGGCACGCTAGTTAAACTACATAGTGCAAGTGCCCGCTAGGCAACCTAGATAGTCCAAAGCCCGCTAAGGAACCTACATAGTCCAAGTGCATGCTAGTTAACATATATCGTCCAAGTGCCCACTAGTTAACCTAGATAGTCCAAGTGCCTGCTAAGTAACCTACATAGTGCAAGTGTCCGCTAGTTAACCTACATAGTCCAAGTGCCCGCTAGTTAACCTAGATAGTTCAAGTACCCGCTAGGTAACCTAGATAGTCCAAGGGCCCCCTAGTTGGCCTACATAGTCCAAGTGCCCACTAGGTAACCTATATAGTCCAAGTGCCCTTTAGGGAACCTAGATAGTCGAAGGGCCCGCAAGTAAACCTACATAGTTCAAGGGCCCGCTAATTAACCTACATATTTCAAGTGCCCACTAGTTAACCTACATAATCTAAGTGCCCGTTAGCTAACCTAGATAGTCCAAGGGCCCGCTAGTTGACCTACATAGTCCACGTGCCAGCTAGGTATCCTAGATAGTACAAGTGCCCGCTAGGAAACCTAGATAGTCCAAGTGCCCGTTAGTTAACCTAGATAGTCCAAGTGCCCACTAGGGGACGGACTTAGTCCATGTGCCCATTAGCTAACCTAGATAGTCCAAGTGCCCGCTAGTTAACATTGATCATCCAAGTGCCCGCTAGTTAACCTAGATACTCCAAGTGCCCTCTAGTTAACCTAGATCGTCCAAGTGCCCGCTAGTTAACCTACATAGTCCAAAGGCCCGCTAGTTAACCTACATAGTCCAAGGTCCGCTAGTTAACCTAGATAGTCCAAGTGCTCGCTAGTCAACCTACATAGTACAAGGGCCCACTAGTTGACCTAGATAGTCCAAGTGCCCGCTAGCTAACCTAGATAGTCCAAGTGCCCGCTAGGTAACCTAAGTAGTCCAAATATCCGATAGGGATCCTACATAGTCCAAGTGCCCGCTGGGAACCTACATTGTCCAAGTGCCCGTTCGTTAACCTAGATAGTCCAAGTGCCCGTTAGGTTACCTACATAGTCCAAGTGCCCGTTCGTTAACCTAGATAGTCCAAGTGCCCGCTAGGAAACCTACATAGTTCAAGGGCCCGCTAGGTAACCTAGATAGTCCAAGTTCCCGCTAGGTAACCTAGATAGTCCACGTGCCCGTTACCTAACCTAGATAGTCCAAGTGTCCGCTAGGCAACCTACATAGTCCAAGTGCCCATTCGTTAACCTAGATAGTCCAAGTGCTCACTAGGTGACTTACATAGTCCAAGTGCCCGCTAGGTAACCTATATAGTCCAAGTGCCTGCTAGGTAACCTAGATAGTCCAAGGGCCCGCTAGTTAACCTACATAGTCCAAGGGCTCACTTGTTCACTTTGATAGTCCAAGTGCCCGCTAGTTAACCTAGATCTTCCAAGTACCCGCTAGTTAACCTAGATTGTCCAAGTGCCCGCTAGTTAACCTACATAGTCCAAGGGCCCACTAGTTAACCTAGATATTCCAAGTGTCCTCTAGTTAACCTACATTGTCCAAGTGCCCGCTAGTTAACCTATATACCAAGTGCCCGCTACGTAACCTAGATATTCCAAGGCCACGCTAGTTAACCTATATCGTCCAAGTGCCCGCTAGGCAACCTAGATAGTCCAAGTGCCCGCTAAGGAACCTACATAGTCCAAGTGCACGCGAGTTATCCTAGATAGTCCAAGTGCCTGCTAGTTAACCTAGATAGTCCAAGTGCGTGCTAGGTAACTTACATAGTGCAAGTGTCCGCTACTTAACCTACATATTCCAAGTGCCCGCTAGTTAACATAGATAGTCCAAATGCCCTCTAGGGAACGTACATAGTCCAAGTGCCCGGTAGGTAACCTAGATAGTTCAAGTACTCGCTAGGTAACCTAGATCATCAAAGGGCCCCCAAGTTAGCCTACATTGTCCAAGTGCCCGCTAGGTAACCTAGATAGTCCAAGTGCCCTTTAGGGAACCTAGATAATCCATGTGCCCTTTAGGGAACCTAGATAGTCAAGGGCCCGCTAGTAAACCTACATAGTCCATGGGCCTGCTAGTTAACCTACATATTCCAAGTTCCCGTTAGTTAACCTACATAATCTAAGTGCCCGTTGGCTAACCTAGATAGTCCAAGGGCCCGCTAGTTGACCTACATAGTCAAAGTGCCAGCTAGGTAACCTAGGTAGTACAAGTGCCCGCTAGGGAACCTAGATAGTCCAGGTGCCTGTTGGCTAACCTAGATAGTCCAAGTGGCGGCTAGGTAATCTACATAGTCCAAGTGCCCGTTCGTTAACCTAGATAATCCAAGTGCCCGTTGGTTAACCGAGATAATCCAAGTGCCCGCTAGTTAACCTAGATAGTCCCAGTGCCCGCTAGTTAACCTAGATAGACCAATTGCCCGCTAGGGAACCTATCTAGTCCAAGTACCCGCTAGGAAACGTACATACTCCAAGTGCCCGCTACGTAACGTACATAGTCCAAGTGCCCGCTAGGTAACGTAGATAGTCCAAGTGCCCGCTAGGTAACCTACATAGTCCAAGTGCCCGCTAGGTAACCTAGATAGTGTAAGTGCCAGCTAGTTAAACTAGATATTTGAAGTACCCGCTAGGTAACCTAGATCGTCCAAGGGCCCCCTAGTTAGCCTACATAGTCCAAGTGCCCGCTAGCTAACCTAGATATTCCAAGTGCCCGTTCGGTAACCTAGATAGTCTAAGTGCCCTTTAGGGAACCTAGATAGTCCAAGGGCCCGCTAGTTAACCTACATAGTGCAAGTGTCCGCTAGTTAACCTACATATTCCAAGTGCCCGCTATTTAACCTACATAATCTAAGTGCCAGCTAGGTAACCTAGATAGTACAAGTGCCTGCTAGGGAATCTAGATAGTCCAAGTGCCTGTTAGGTAACCTAGATCGTCCAAATGGCGGCTAGGTAACCTACATAGTCCAAGTGCCCGTTCGTTAACCTAGATAATCCAAGTGCCCGCTAGGTAACCTAGACAGTCCAAGTGCCCGCTAGTTAACCTACATAGTCCAAGTGCCCGCTAGGTAACCTAGACAGTTCACGTGACCACTAGGTTACCCACATAGTCCAAGTGCCCGTTCGTTAACCTACATAGTCCAAGTGCCCGCTAGGTAACCAATATAGTCCAAATGCCCGCTAGGGGCCCTAATATTCCAAATGCCCGCTAGTTAACCTAGATAGTCCAAGTGCTCGCTAGTTAACCTAGATAGTCCCAGTGCACGCTAGTTAACCTAGATAGACCAAGTGCCCACTAGGGAACCTATCTAGTCCAAGTACCCGCTAGGAAACCTACATAGTGCAAGTGCCCGCTAGGTAACGTGCATAGTCCAAGTGCCTGGTAGGTAACCTAGATAGTCCAAGTGCCCACTAGTTAACCTACAAAGTCCAGGTTCCGCCTAGGTAACCTAGATAGTCCAAGGGCCCGCTAGGTAACCTACATAGTCCAAATGCCTGATAGGGAACCTATATAGTCCAAGTGCCCACTAGGTAATTTACATTGTCCATTTGCCCTCTAGGTAACCTACATAGTCCAAATGCCCACTAGTTAACCTACATAGTCCAAGTGCCCGATAGGGAACCTACATAATCCAAGTGACCGCCAGGGAACCTACATAGTCCAAGTGCCCGTTAGGTAACCTACATAGTCCAAATGCCCGCTAGGGAACCCACATAGTCCAAGTGCTCGCTAGGGAACCTACATAGTCCAAGGGCCCGCTACGGAACCTACATAGTCCAAGTTCCCGTTAGTTAACCTAGATAGTCCCAGTGCCCGCTTGGTAACTTAGATAGTCCAACAGCCCTCTAGGTAACCTACATACTCCAAGAAGTGGCTATAACGTTGATAGTTCAAGTGCCAGCTAGGTAACCTAGATAGTTCTTGTGCCGCTAGGTAACCTACAATGTCTAAGTGCCCGCTAGGTTATCTATATAGTCCAAATGCCCGCTAGGGAATCTACATAGTCCAAGGGCCCGCTAGTT
The DNA here is from genome assembly GCF_050624435.1 of Tenrec ecaudatus. Lineage (NCBI taxonomy): Eukaryota > Metazoa > Chordata > Mammalia > Afrosoricida > Tenrecidae > Tenrec > Tenrec ecaudatus. Next base: position 96,063 of record NW_027458114.1, on the reverse strand, counting down.
AACGTAGATAGTCCAAGTGCCCCTAGTTAATCTACATAGTCCAAGGGCCCGCTAGTTAACCTACATAGTCCAAGTACCCGCTAAAAACCTAGATAGTCCAAGTGCACGCTAGTTAACCTAGATAGTCCATGTGCCCTCTAGTTAACCTAGATCGTCCAAGTGCCCGCTAAGAACCCTAGATAGTCCAATTGCCCGTTACCTAATCAAGATAGTCCAATTGCCCACTATGCAACATACATAGTCCAAGTGCCCGTTAGTTAACCTAGATAGTCAAAGTGCCTGCTAGGTAACCTAGATAGTCCAAGTGCCCGCTAGGTAACCTAAATAGTCCAAATGCCCACTAGGGAAACTACATAGTCCAAGTGCCCGCTAGTTAACCTAGATAGTCCAAGTGCCTGCTAGTAATCCTACATAATCCATGGGCCCGCTAGTTAGCCTACATAGTGCAAGGGCCCGCTAGTTAACCTACATCGTCCAAGGGCCCGCTAGTTAACCTAGATAGTCCAAGTGCCCGCTAGTTAACCTACATAGTCTAAGTGCCCGCTAGGTAACCTAGACAGTTCAAGTGACCACTAGTTACCCACATAGTCCAAGTGCCCGTTCGTTAACCTACATAGTCCAAGTGCCCGCTAGGTAACCAATATAGTCCAAATGCCCGCTAGGGGCCCTAATATTCCAAATGCCCGCTAGTTAACCTAGACAGTCCAAGTGCTCGCTAGTTAACCTAGATAGTCCCAGTGCCCGCTAGTTAACCTAGATAGACCAAGTGCCCTCTAGGGAACCTATCTAGTCCAAGTACCCGCTAGGAAACCTACATAGTGCAAGTGCCCGCTAGGTAACGTGCATAGTCCAAGTGCCTGGTAGGTAACCTAGATAGTCCAAGTGCCCACTAGTTAACCTACAAAGTCCAGGTTCCCCTAGGTAACCTAGATAGTCCAAGGGCCCGCTAGGTAACCTACATAGTCCAAATGCCTGATAGGGAACCTATATAGTCCAAGTGCCCACTAGGTAATCTACATTGTCCATTTGCCCTCTAGGTAACCTACATAGTCCAAATGCCCACTAGTTAACCTACATAGTCCAAGTGCCCGATAGGGAACCTGCATAATCCAACTGACCGCCAGGGAACCTACATAGTCCAAGTGCCCGTTAGGTAACCTACATAGTCCAAATGCCCGCTAGGGACCCCACATAGTCCAAGTGCTCGCTAGGGAACCTACATAGTCCAAGGGCCCGCTACGGAACCTACATAGTCCAAGTTCCCGTTAGTTAACCTAGATAGTCCCAGTGCCCGCTTGGTAACTTAGATAGTCCAACAGCCCTCTAGGTAACCTACATACTCCAAGAAGTGGCTATAACGTAGATAGTTCAAGTGCCAGCTAGGTAACCTAGATAGTTCTTGTGCCGCTAGGTAACCTACAAAGTCTAAGTGCCCGCTAGGTTATCTATATAGTCCAAATGCCCGCTAGGGAATCTACATAGTCCAAGGGCCCGCTAGTTTACGTATATAGTCCAAGTGCCCCTTGTTAATCTACATAGTCCAAGGGCCCGCTAGTTAACCTACATAGTCCAAGTACCCGCTAAAAACCTAGATAGTCCAAGTGCACGCTAGTTAACCTAGATAGTCCAAGTGCCCTCTAGTTAACCTAGATCGTCCAAGTGCCCGCTAAGAACCCTAGATAGTCCAATTGCCCGTTACCTAATCAAGATAGTCCAATTGCCCGCTATGCAACATACATAGTCCAAGTGCCCGTTAGTTAACCTAGATAGTCAAAGTGCCTGCTAGGTAACCTAGATAGTCCAAGTGCCCGCTGGGTAACCTAAATAGTCCAAATGCCCACTAGGGAAACTACATAGTCCAAGTGCCCGCTAGTTAACCTAGATAGTCCAAGTGCCTGCTAGTGATCCTACATAATCCATGGGCCCGCTAGTTAGCCTACATAGTGCAAGGGCCCGCTAGTTAACCTACATCGTCCAAGGGCCCGCTAGTTAACCTAGATAGTCCAAGTGCCCGCTAGTTAACCTACATAGTCTAAGTGCCCGCTAGGAAACCTGGATAGTTCAAGTGACCACTAGTTACCCACATAGTCCAAGTGCCCGTTCGTTAACCTACATAATCCAAATGCCCGCTAGTTAACCTAGATAGTCCAAGTGCTCACTAGTTAACCTAGATAGTCCCAGTGCCCGCTAGTTAACCTAGATAGACCAATTGCCCACTAGGGAACCTATCTAGTCCAAGTACCCGCTAGGAAACGTACATACTCACATGCCCGCTACGTAACGTACATAGTCCAAGTGCCCGCTAGGTAACGTAGATAGTCCAAGTGCCCGCTAGGTAACCTAGATAGTCCAAGTGCCCGCTAGTTAACCTACATAGTCCAAGTGCCCGCTAGGTAACCTAGATAGTGTAAGTGCCAGCTAGTTAAACTAGATAGTTGAAGTACCCGCTAGGTAACCTAGATCGTCCAAGGGCCCCCTAGTTAGCCTACATAGTCCAAGTGCCCGCTAGCTAACCTAGATATTCCAAGTGCCCGTTCGGTAACCTAGATAGTCTAAGTGCCCTTTAGGGAACCTAGATAGTCCAAGGGCCCGCTAGTAAACCTACATAGTCCATGGGCCCGCTAGTTAACCTACATAGTGCAAGTGTCCGCTAATTAACCTACATATTCCAAGTGCCCGCTATTTAACCTACATAATCTAAGTGCCAGCTAGGTAACCTAGATAGTACACGTGCCTGCTAGGGAATCTAGATAGTCCAAGTGCCTGTTAGGTAGCCTAGATCGTCCAAATGGCGGCTAGGTAACCTACATAGTCCAAATGCCCGTTCGTTAACCTAGATAATCCAAGTGCCCGCTAGGTAACCTAGACAGTCCAAGTGCCCGCTAGTTAACCTACATAGTCCAAGTGCCCGCTAGGTAACCTAGACAGTTCAAGTGACCACTAGGTTACCCACATAGTCCAAGTGCCCGTTCGTTAACCTACATAGTCCAAGTGCCCGCTAGGTAACCAATATAGTCCAAATGCCCGCTAGGGGCCCTAATATTCCAAATGCCCGCTAGTTAACCTAGATAGTCCAAGTGCTCGCTAGTTAACCTAGATAGTCACAGTGCCCGCTAGTTAACCTAGATAGACCAAGTGCCCGCTAGGGAACCTATCTAGTCCAAGTACCTGCTAGGAAACCTACATAGTCCAAGTGCCCGCTAGGTAACGTCCATAGTCCAAGTGCCTGGTAGGTAACCTAGATAGTCCAAGTGCCCACTAGTTAACCTACAAAGTCCAGGTTCCCCCTAGGTAACCTAGATAGTCCAAGGGCCCGCTAGGTAACCTACATAGTCCAAATGCCTGATAGGGAACCTATATAGTCCAAGTGCCCACTAGGTAATCTACATTGTCCATTTGCCCTCTAGGTAACCTACATAGTCCAAATGCCCACTAGTTAACCTACATAGTCCAAGTGCCCGCTAGGTAACCAATATAGTCCAAATGCCCGCTAGGGGCACTAATATTCCAAATGCCCGCTAGTTAACCTAGATAGTCCAAGTGCTCACTAGTTAACCTAGATAGTCCCAGTGCCCGCTAGTTAACCTAGATAGACCAATTGCCCGCTAGGGAACCTATCTAGTCCAAGTACCCGCTAGGAAACGTACATACTCCAAGTGCCCGCTACGTAACGTACATAGTCCAAGTGCCCGCTAGGTAACGTAGATAGTCCAAGTGCCCGCTAGGTAACCTACATAGTCCAAGTGCCCGCTAGGTAACCTAGATAGTGTAAGTGCCAGCTAGTTAAACTAGATATTTGAAGTACCCGCTAGGTAACCTAGATCGTCCAAGGGCCCCCTAGTTAGCCTACATAGTCCAAGTGCCCGCTAGCTAACCTAGATATTCCAAGTGCCCGTTCGGTAACCTAGATAGTCTAAGTGCCCTTTAGGGAACCTAGATAGTCCAAGGGCCCGCTAGTTAACCTACATAGTGCAAGTGTCCGCTAGTTAACCTACATATTCCAAGTGCCCGCTATTTAACCTACATAATCTAAGTGCCAGCTAGGTAACCTAGATAGTACAAGTGCCTGCTAGGGAATCTAGATAGTCCAAGTGCCTGTTAGGTAACCTAGATCGTCCAAATGGCGGCTAGGTAACCTACATAGTCCAAGTGCCCGTTCGTTAACCTAGATAATCCAAGTGCCCGCTAGGTAACCTAGACAGTCCAAGTGCCCGCTAGTTAACCTACATAGTCCAAGTGCCCGCTAGGTAACCTAGACAGTTCACGTGACCACTAGGTTACCCACATAGTCCAAGTGCCCGTTCGTTAACCTACATAGTCCAAGTGCCCGCTAGGTAACCAATATAGTCCAAATGCCCGCTAGGGGCCCTAATATTCCAAATGCCCGCTAGTTAACCTAGATAGTCCAAGTGCTCGCTAGTTAACCTAGATAGTCCCAGTGCACGCTAGTTAACCTAGATAGACCAAGTGCCCACTAGGGAACCTATCTAGTCCAAGTACCCGCTAGGAAACCTACATAGTGCAAGTGCCCGCTAGGTAACGTGCATAGTCCACGTGCCTGGTAGGTAACCTAGATAGTCCAAGTGCCCACTAGTTAACCTACAAAGTCCAGGTTCCCCCTAGGTAACCTAGATAGTCCAAGGGCCCGCTAGGTAACCTACATAGTCCAAATGCCTGATAGGGAACCTATATAGTCCAAGTGCCCACTAGGTAATCTACATTGTCCATTTGCCCTCTAGGTAACCTACATAGTCCAAATGCCCACTAGTTAACCTACATAGTCCAAGTGCCCGATAGGGAACCTACATAATCCAAGTGACCGCGAGGGAACCTACATAGTCCAAGTGCCCGTTAGGTAACCTACATAGTCCAAATGCCCGCTAGGGAACCCACATAGTCCAAGTGCTCGCTAGGGAACCTACATAGTCCAAGGGCCCGCTACGGAACCTACATAGTCCAAGTTCCCGTTAGTTAACCTAGATAGTCCCAGTGCCCGCTTGGTAACTTAGATAGTCCAACAGCCCTCTAGGTAACCTACATACTCCAAGAAGTGGCTATAACGTTGATAGTTCAAGTGCCAGCTAGGTAACCTAGATAGTTCTTGTGCCGCTAGGTAACCTACAAAGTCTAAGTGCCCGCTAGGTTATCTATATAGTCCAAATGCCCGCTAGGGAATCTACATAGTCCAAGGGCCCGCTAGTTAACGTAGATAGTCCAAGTGCCCCTAGTTAATCTACATAGTCCAAGGGCCCGCTAGTTAACCTACATAGTCCAAGTACCCGCTAAAAACCTAGATAGTCCAAGTGCACGCTAGTTAACCTAGATAGTCCATGTGCCCTCTAGTTAACCTAGATCGTCCAAGTGCCCGCTAAGAACCCTAGATAGTCCAATTGCCCGTTACCTAATCAAGATAGTCCAATTGCCCGCTATGCAACATACATAGTCCAAGTGCCCGTTAGTTAACCTAGATAGTCAAAGTGCCTGCTAGGTAACCTAGATAGTCCAAGTGCCCGCTAGGTAACCTAAATAGTCCAAATGCCCACTAGGGAAACTACATAGTCCAAGTGCCCGCTAGTTAACCTAGATAGTCCAAGTGCCTGTTAGTAATCCTACATAATCCATGGGCCCGCTAGTTAGCCTACATAGTGCAAGGGCCCGCTAGTTAACCTACATCGTCCAAGGGCCCGCTAGTTAACCTACATAGTCTAAGTGCCCGCTAGGTAACCTAGACAGTTCAAGTGACCACTAGTTACCCACATAGTCCAAGTGCCCGTTCGTTAACCTACATAGTCCAAGTGCCCGCTAGGTAACCAATATAGTCCAAATGCCCGCTAGGGGCCCTAATATTCCAAATGCCCGCTAGTTAACCTAGACAGTCCAAGTGCTCGCTAGTTAACCTAGATAGTCCCAGTGCCCGCTAGTTAACGTAGATAGACCAAGTGCCCTCTAGGGAACCTATCTAGTCCAAGTACCCGCTAGGAAACCTACATAGTGCAAGTGCCCGCTAGGTAACGTGCATAGTCCAAGTGCCTGGTAGGTAACCTAGATAGTCCAAGTGCCCACTAGTTAACCTACAAAGTCCAGGTTCCCCCTAGGTAACCTAGATAGTCCAAGGGCCCGCTAGGTAACCTACATAGTCCAAATGCCTGATAGGGAACCTATATAGTCTAAGTGCCCACTAGGTAATCTACATTGTCCATTTGCCCTCTAGGTAACCTACATAGTCCAAATGCCCACTAGTTAACCTACATAGTCCAAGTGCCCGATAGGGAACCTGCATAATCCAACTGACCGCCAGGGAACCTACATAGTCCAAGTGCCCGTTAGGTAACCTACATAGTCCAAATGCCCGCTAGGGACCCCACATAGTCCAAGTGCTCGCTAGGGAACCTACATAGTCCAAGGGCCCGCTACGGAACCTACATAGTCCAAGTTCCCGTTAGTTAACCTAGATAGTCCCAGTGCCCGCTTGGTAACTTAGATAGTCCAACAGCCCTCTAGGTAACCTACATACTCCAAGAAGTGGCTATAACGTAGATAGTTCAAGTGCCAGCTAGGTAACCTAGATAGTTCTTGTGCCGCTAGGTAACCTACAAAGTCTAAGTGCCCGCTAGGTTATCTATATAGTCCAAATGCCCGCTAGGGAATCTACATAGTCCAAGGGCCCGCTAGTTTACGTAGATAGTCCAAGTGCCCCTAGTTAATCTACATAGTCCAAGGGCCCGCTAGTTAACCTACATAGTCCAAGTACCCGCTAAAAACCTAGATAGTCCAAGTGCACGCTAGTTAACCTAGATAGTCCAAGTGCCCTCTAGTTAACCTAGATCGTCCAAGTGCCCGCTAAGAACCCTAGATAGTCCAATTGCCCGTTACCTAATCAAGATAGTCCAATTGCCCGCTATGCAACATACATAGTCCAAGTGCCCGTTAGTTAACCTAGATAGTCAAAGTGCCTGCTAGGTAACCTAGATAGTCCAAGTGCCCGCTAGGTAACCTAAATAGTCCAAATGCCCACTAGGGAAACTACATAGTCCAAGTGCCCGCTAGTTAACCTAGATAGTCCAAGTGCCTGCTAGTGATCCTACATAATCCATGGGCCCGCTAGTTAGCCTACATAGTGCAAGGGCCCGCTAGTTAACCTACATCGTCCAAGGGCCCGCTAGTTAACCTAGATAGTCCAAGTGCCCGCTAGTTAACCTACATAGTCTAAGTGCCCGCTAGGAAACCTGGACAGTTCAAGTGACCACTAGTTACCCACATAGTCCAAGTTCCCGTTCGTTAACCTACATAGTCCAAGTGCCCGCTAGGTAACCAATATAGTCCAAATGCCCGCTAGTTAACCTAGATAGTCCAAGTGCTCACTAGTTAACCTAGATAGTCCCAGTGCCCGCTAGTTAACCTAGATAGACCAATTGCCCACTAGGGAACCTATCTAGTCCAAGTACCCGCTAGGAAACGTACATACTCACATGCCCGCTACGTAACGTACATAGTCCAAGTGCCCGCTAGGTAACGTAGATAGTCCAAGTGCCCGCTAGGTAACCTAGATAGTCCAAGTGCCCGCTAGTTAACCTACATAGTCCAAGTGCCCGCTAGGTAACCTAGATAGTGTAAGTGCCAGCTAGTTAAACTAGATAGTTGAAGTACCCGCTAGGTAACCTAGATCGTCCAAGGGCCCCCTAGTTAGCCTACATAGTCCAAGTGCCCGCTAGCTAACCTAGATATTCCAAGTGCCCGTTCGGTAACCTAGATAGTCTAAGTGCCCTTTAGGGAACCTAGATAGTCCAAGGGCCCGCTAGTAAACCTACATAGTCCATGGGCCCGCTAGTTAACCTACATAGTGCAAGTGTCCGCTAATTAACCTACATATTCCAAGTGTCCGCTATTTAACCTACATAATCTAAGTGCCAGCTAGGTAACCTAGATAGTACAAGTGCCTGCTAGGGAATCTAGATAGTCCAAGTGCCTGTTAGGTAGCCTAGATCGTCCAAATGGCGGCTAGGTAACCTACATAGTCCAAATGCCCGTTCGTTAACCTAGATAATCCAAGTGCCCGCTAGGTAACCTAGACAGTCCAAGTGCCCGCTAGTTAACCTACATAGTCCAAGTGCCCGCTAGGTAACCTAGACAGTTCAAGTGACCACTAGGTTACCCACATAGTCCAAGTGCCCGTTCGTTAACCTACATAGTCCAAGTGCCCGCTAGGTAACCAATATAGTCCAAATGCCCGCTAGGGGCCCTAATATTCCAAATGCCCGCTAGTTAACCTAGATAGTCCAAGTGCTCGCTAGTTAACCTAGATAGTCCCAGTGCCCGCTAGTTAACCTAGATAGACCAAGTGCCCGCTAGGGAACCTATCTAGTCCAAGTACCCGCTAGGAAACCTACATAGTCCAAGTGCCCGCTAGGTAACGTACATAGTCCAAGTGCCTGGTAGGTAACCTAGATAGTCCAAGTGCCCACTAGTTAACCTACAAAGTCCAGGTTCCCCCTAGGTAACCTAGATAGTCCAAGGGCCCGCTAGGTAACCTACATAGTCCAAATGCCTGATAGGGAACCTATATAGTCCAAGTGCCCACTAGGTAATCTACATTGTCCATTTGCCCTCTAGGTAACCTACATAGTCCAAATGCCCACTAGTTAACCTACATAGTCCAAGTGCCCGATAGGGAACCTACATAATCCAAGTGACCGCCAGGGAACCTACATAGTCCAAGTGCCCGTTAGGTAACCTACATAGTCCAAATGCCCGCTAGGGAACCCACATAGTCCAAGTGCTCGCTAGGGAACCTACATAGTCCAAGGGCCCGCTACGGAACCTACATAGTCCAAGTTCCCGTTAGTTAACCTAGATAGTCCCAGTGCCCGCTTGGTAACTTAGATAGTCCAACAGCCCTCTAGGTAACCTACATACTCCAAGAAGCGGCTATAACGTAGATAGTTCAAGTGCGAGCTAGGCAACCTAGATAGTTCTTGTGCCGCTAGGTAACCTACAAAGTCTAAGTGCCCGCTAGGTTATCTATATAGTCCAAATGCCCGCTAGGGAATCTACATAGTCCAAGGGCCCGCTAGTTTACGTAGATAGTCCAAGTGCCCCTAGTTAATCTACATAGTCCAAGGGCCCGCTAGTTAACCTACATAGTCCAAGTACCCGCTAAAAACCTAGATAGTTCAAGTGCACGCTAGTTAACCTAGATAGTCCAAGTGCCCTCTAGTTAACCTAGATCGTCCAAGTGCCCGCTAAGAACCCTAGATAGTCCAATTGCCCGTTACCTAATCAAGATAGTCCAATTGCCCGCTATGCAACATACATAGTCCAAGTGCCCGTTAGTTAACCTAGATAGTCAAAGTGCCTGCTAGGTAACCTAGATAGTCCAAGTGCCCGCTAGGTAACCTAAATAGTCCAAATGCCCACTAGGGAAACTACATAGTCCAAGTGCCCGCTAGTTAACCTAGATAGTCCAAGTGCCTGCTAGTAATCCTACATAATCCATGGGCCCGCTAGTTAGCCTACATAGTGCAAGGGCCCGCTAGTTAACCTACATCGTCCAAGGGCCCGCTAGTTAACCTAGATAGTCCAAGTGCCCGCTAGTTAACCTACATAGTCTAAGTGCCCACTAGGTAACCTAGACAGTTCAAGTGACCACTAGTTACCCACATAGTCCAAGGGCCCGTTCGTAAACCTACATAGTCCAAGTGCCCGATAGGTAAGCAATATAGTCCAAATGCCCGCTAGGGGCCCTAATATTCCAAATGCCCGCTAGTTAACCTAGATAGTCCAAGTGCTCGCTAGTTAACCTAGATAGTCCCAGTGCCCGCTAGTTAACCTAGATAGACCAAGTGCCCGCTAGGGAACCTATCTAGTCCAAGTACCCGCTAGGAAACGTACATACTCCAAGTGCCCGCTACGTAACGTACATAGTCCAAGTGCCCGCTAGGTAACGTAGATAGTCCAAGTGCCCGCTAGGGAACGTACATAGTCCAAGTGCCCGCTAGGTAACGTAGATAGTCCAAGTGCCCGCTAGTTAACCTACATAGTCCAAGTGCCCGCTAGGTAACCTAGATAGTGTAAGTGCCAGCTAGTTAAACTAGATAGTTGAAGTACCCGCTAGGTAACCTAGATCGTCCAAGGGCCCCCTAGTTAGCCTACATAGTCCAAGTGCCCGCTAGCTAACCTAGATATTCCAAGTGCCCGCTATTTAACCTACATAATCTAAGTGCCAGCTAGGTAACCTAGATAGTACAAGTGCCTGCTAGGGAATCTAGATAGTCCAAGTGCCTTTTAGTTAACCTCGATCGTCCAAATGGCGGCTAGGTAACCTACATAGTCCAAGTGCCCGTTCGTTAACCTAGATAATCCAAGTGCCCGCTAGGTAACCTAGACAGTCCAAGTGCCCGCTAGTTAACCTACATAGTCCAAGTGCCCGATAGGGAACCTACATAATCCAAGTGCCCGCTCGGCAACCTACATACTCCAGGTGCGCGTTAGTTAACCTAGATAGTCAAAGTGCCTGCTAGGTAACCTAGATAGTCCAAGTGCCCTCTATGTAACCTACATAGTAAAAGTTCCCGATGGTAACCTAAATAGTCCAAATGCCCGATAGGGGACCTACATAGTCCAAGTGCCTGCTAGTAAACCTACATAATCCATGGCCCGCTAGTTAACCTACATAGTGCAAGGGCCTGCTAGTTAACCTAGATCGTGCAAGTGTCCGCTAGTTAGCCTATATAGTCCAAGTGCCCGCTAGTTAACCTATATACCAAGTGCCCGCTACGTAACCTAGATAGTCCAAGGGCACGCTAGTTAACCTATATAGTGCAAGTGCCCGCTAGGCAACCTAGATAGTCCAAAGTCTGCTAAGGAACCTACATAGTCCAAGTGCACGCTAGTTAACATATATAGTCCAAGTGCCCGCTAGTTAACCTAGATAGTCCAAGTGCCTGCTAAGTAACCTACATAGTGCAAGTGTCCGCTAGTTAACCTACATAGTCCAAGTGCCCCCTAGTTAACCTAGATAGTTCAAGTGCCCGCTAGGTAACCTATATAGTCCAAGTGCCCTTTAGGGAACCTAGATAGTCGAAGGGCCCGCAAGTAAACCTACATAGTTCAAGGGCCGCTAGTTAACCTACATATTCCAAGTGCCCGCTAGTTAACCTACATAATCTAAGTGCCCGTTAGCTAACCTAGATAGTCCAAGGGCCCGCTAGTTGACCTACATAGTCCACGTGCCAGCTAGGTATCCTAGATAGTACAAGTGCACGCTAGGAAACCTAGATAGTCCAAGTGCCCGTTAGTTAACCTAGATAGTCCAAGTGCCCACTAGGGGACGTACTTAGTCCATGTGCCCATTAGCTAACCTAGATAGTCCATGTGCCCGCTAGTTAACATTGATCATCCAAGTGCCCGCTAGTTAACCTAGATAGTCCAAGTGCCCTCTAGTTAACCTAGATCGTCCAAGTGCCCGCTAGTTACCCTACATAGTCCAAAGGCCCGCTAGTTAACCTACATAGTCCAAGGTCCGCTAGTTAACCTAGACAGTCCAAGTGCCCGCTAGTTAACCTACATAGTCCAAGTGCCCGCTAGGTAACCTAGACAGTTCAAGTGACCACTAGGTTACCCACATAGTCCAAGTGCCCGTTCGTTAACCTACATAGTCCAAGTGCCCGCTAGGTAACCAATATAGTCCAAATGCCCGCTAGGGGCCCTAATATTCCAAATGCCCGCTAGTTAACCTAGATAGTCCAAGTGCTCGCTAGTTAACCTAGATAGTCCCAGTGCCCGCTAGTTAACCTAGATAGACCAAGTGCCCGCTAGGGAACCTATCTAGTCCAAGTACCCGCTAGGAAACCTACATAGTCCAAGTGCCCGCTAGGTAACGTACATAGTCCAAGTGCCTGGTAGGTAACCTAGATAGTCCAAGTGCCCACTAGTTAACCTACAAAGTCCAGGTTCCCCCTAGGTAACCTAGATAGTCCAAGGGCCCGCTAGGTAACCTACATAGTCCAAATGCCTGATAGGGAACCTATATAGTCCAAGTGCCCACTAGGTAATCTACATTGTCTATTTGCCTTCTAGGTAACCTACATAGTCCAAATGCCCACTAGTTAACCTACATAGTCCAAGTGCCCGCTAGGTAACCAATATAGTCCAAATGCCCGCTAGGGGCACTAATATTCCAAATGCCCGCTAGTTAACCTAGATAGTCCAAGTGCTCACTAGTTAACCTAGATAGTCCCAGTGCCCGCTAGTTAACCTAGATAGACCAATTGCCCGCTAGGGAACCTATCTAGTCCAAGTACCCGCTAGGAAACGTACATACTCCAAGTGCCCGCTACGTAACGTACATAGTCCAAGTGCCCGCTAGGTAACGTAGATAGTCCAAGTGCCCGCTAGGTAACCTACATAGTCCAAGTGCCCGCTAGGTAACCTAGATAGTGTAAGTGCCAGCTAGTTAAACTAGATATTTGAAGTACCCGCTAGGTAACCTAGATCGTCCAAGGGCCCCCTAGTTAGCCTACATAGTCCAAGTGCCCGCTAGCTAACCTAGATATTCCAAGTGCCCGTTCGGTAACCTAGATAGTCTAAGTGCCCTTTAGGGAACCTAGATAGTCCAAGGGCCCGCTAGTTAACCTACATAGTGCAAGTGTCCGCTAGTTAACCTACATATTCCAAGTGCCCGCTATTTAACCTACATAATCTAAGTGCCAGCTAGGTAACCTAGATAGTACAAGTGCCTGCTAGGGAATCTAGATAGTCCAAGTGCCTGTTAGGTAACCTAGATCATCCAAATGGCGGCTAGGTAACCTACATAGTCCAAGTGCCCGTTCGTTAACCTAGATAATCCAAGTGCCCGCTAGGTAACCTAGACAGTCCAAGTGCCCGCTAGTTAACCTACATAGTCCAAGTGCCCGCTAGGTAACCTAGACAGTTCACGTGACCACTAGGTTACCCACATAGTCCAAGTGCCCGTTCGTTAACCTACATAGTCCAAGTGCCCGCTAGGTAACCAATATAGTCCAAATGCCCGCTAGGGGCCCTAATATTCCAAATGCCCGCTAGTTAACCTAGATAGTCCAAGTGCTCGCTAGTTAACCTAGATAGTCCCAGTGCACGCTAGTTAACCTAGATAGACCAAGTGCCCACTAGGGAACCTATCTAGTCCAAGTACCCGCTAGGAAACCTACATAGTGCAAGTGCCCGCTAGGTAACGTGCATAGTCCACGTGCCTGGTAGGTAACCTAGATAGTCCAAGTGCCCACTAGTTAACCTACAAAGTCCAGGTTCCCCCTAGGTAACCTAGATAGTCCAAGGGCCCGCTAGGTAACCTACATAGTCCAAATGCCTGATAGGGAACCTATATAGTCCAAGTGCCCACTAGGTAGTCTACATTGTCCATTTGCCCTCTAGTTAACCTACATAGTCCAAATGCCCACTAGTTAACCTACATAGTCCAAGTGCCCGATAGGGAACCTACATAATCCAAGTGACCGCCAGGGAACCTACATAGTCCAAGTGCCCGTTAGGGAACCTACATAGTCCAAATGCCCGCTAGGGAACACACATAGTCCAAGTGCTCGCTAGGGAACCTACATAGTCCAAGGGCCCGCTACGGAACCTACATAGTCCAAGTTCCCGTTAGTTAACCTACATAGTCCAAGTGCCCGCTAGGTAACCAATATAGTCCAAATGCCCGCTAGGGGCCCTAATATTCCAAATGCCCGCTAGTTAACCTAGATAGTCCAAGTGCTCGCTAGTTAACCTAGATAGTCCCAGTGCACGCTAGTTAACCTAGATAGACCAAGTGCCCACTAGGGAACCTATCTAGTCCAAGTACCCGCTAGGAAACCTACATAGTGCAAGTGCCCGCTAGGTAACGTGCATAGTCCAAGTGCCTGGTAGGTAACCTAGATAGTCCAAGTGCCCACTAGTTAACCTACAAAGTCCAGGTTCCGCCTAGGTAACCTAGATAGTCCAAGGGCCCGCTAGGTAACCTACATAGTCCAAATGCCTGATAGGGAACCTATATAGTCCAAGTGCCCACTAGGTAATTTACATTGTCCATTTGCCCTCTAGGTAACCTACATAGTCCAAATGCCCACTAGTTAACCTACATAGTCCAAGTGCCCGATAGGGAACCTACATAATCCAAGTGACCGCCAGGGAACCTACATAGTCCAAGTGCCCGTTAGGTAACCTACATAGTCCAAATGCCCGCTAGGGAACCCACATAGTCCAAGTGCTCGCTAGGGAACCTACATAGTCCAAGGGCCCGCTACGGAACCTACATAGTCCAAGTTCCCGTTAGTTAACCTAGATAGTCCCAGTGCCCGCTTGGTAACTTAGATAGTCCAACAGCCCTCTAGGTAACCTACATACTCCAAGAAGTGGCTATAACGTTGATAGTTCAAGTGCCAGCTAGGTAACCTAGATAGTTCTTGTGCCGCTAGGTAACCTACAAAGTCTAAGTGCCCGCTAGGTTATCTATATAGTCCAAATGCCCGCTAGGGAATCTACATAGTCCAAGGGCCCGCTAGTTTACGTAGATAGTCCAAGTGCCCCTAGTTAATCTACATAGTCCAAGGGCCCGCTAGTTAACCTACATAGTCCAAGTACCCGCTAAAAACCTAGATAGTCCAAGTGCACGCTAGTTAACCTAGATAGTCCATGTGCCCTCTAGTTAACCTAGATCGTCCAAGTGCCCGCTAAGAACCCTAGATAGTCCAATTGCCCGTTACCTAATCAAGATAGTCCAATTGCCCGCTATGCAACATACATAGTCCAAGTGCCCGTTAGTTAACCTAGATAGTCAAAGTGCCTGCTAGGTAACCTAGATAGTCCAAGTGCCCGCTAGGTAACCTAAATAGTCCAAATGCCCACTAGGGAAACTACATAGTCCAAGTGCCCGCTAGTTAACCTAGATAGTCCAAGTGCCTGCTAGTAATCCTACATAATCCATGGGCCCGCTAGTTAGCCTACATAGTGCAAGGGCCCGCTAGTTAACCTACATCGTCCAAGGGCCCGCTAGTTAACCTAGATAGTCCAAGTGCCCGCTAGTTAACCTACATAGTCTAAGTGCCCGCTAGGTAACCTAGACAGTTCAAGTGACCACTAGTTACCCACATAGTCCAAGTGCCCGTTCGTTAACCTACATAGTCCAAGTGCCCGCTAGGTAACCAATATAGTCCAAATGCCCGCTAGGGGCCCTAATATTCCAAATGCCCGCTAGTTAACCTAGACAGTCCAAGTGCTCGCTAGTTAACCTAGATAGTCCCAGTGCCCGCTAGTTAACCTAGATAGACCAAGTGCCCTCTAGGGAACCTATCTAGTCCAAGTACCCGCTAGGAAACCTACATAGTGCAAGTGCCCGCTAGGTAACGTGCATAGTCCAAGTGCCTGGTAGGTAACCTAGATAGTCCAAGTGCCCATTAGTTAACCTACAAAGTCCAGGTTCCCCCTAGGTAACCTAGATAGTCCAAGGGCCCGCTAGGTAACCTACATAGTCCAAATGCCTGATAGGGAACCTATATAGTCCAAGTGCCCACTAGGTAATCTACATTGTCCATTTGCCCTCTAGGTAACCTACATAGTCCAAATGCCCACTAGTTAACCTACATAGTCCAAGTGCCCGATAGGGAACCTGCATAATCCAACTGACCGCCAGGGAACCTACATAGTCCAAGTGCCCGTTAGGTAACCTACATAGTCCAAATGCCCGCTAGGGACCCCACATAGTCCAAGTGCTCGCTAGGGAACCTACATAGTCCAAGGGCACGCTACGGAACCTACATAGTCCAAGTTCCCGTTAGTTAACCTAGATAGTCCCAGTGCCCGCTTGGTAACTTAGATAGTCCAACAGCCCTCTAGGTAACCTACATACTCCAAGAAGTGGCTATAACGTAGATAGTTCAAGTGCCAGCTAGGTAACCTAGATAGTTCTTGTGCCGCTAGGTAACCTACAAAGTCTAAGTGCCCGCTAGGTTATCTATATAGTCCAAATGCCCGCTAGGGAATCTACATAGTCCAAGGGCCCGCTAGTTTACGTAGATAGTCCAAGTGCCCCTAGTTAATCTACATAGTCCAAGGGCCCGCTAGTTAACCTACATAGTCCAAGTACCCGCTAAAAACCTAGATAGTCCAAGTGCACGCTAGTTAACCTAGATAGTCCAAGTGCCCTCTAGTTAACCTAGATCGTCCAAGTGCCCGCTAAGAACCCTAGATAGTCCAATTGCCCGTTACCTAATCAAGATAGTCCAATTGCCCGCTATGCAACATACATAGTCCAAGTGCCCGTTAGTTAACCTAGATAGTCAAAGTGCCTGCTAGGTAACCTAGATAGTCCAAGTGCCCGCTAGGTAACCTAAATAGTCCAAATGCCCACTAGGGAAACTACATAGTCCAAGTGCCCGCTAGTTAACCTAGATAGTCCAAGTGCCTGCTAGTGATCCTACATAATCCATGGGCCCGCTAGTTAGCCTACATAGTGCAAGGGCCCGCTAGTTAACCTACATCGTCCAAGGGCCCGCTAGTTAACCTAGATAGTCCAAGTGCCCGCTAGTTAACCTACATAGTCTAAGTGCCCGCTAGGAAACCTGGACAGTTCAAGTGACCACTAGTTACCCACATAGTCCAAGTGCCCGTTCGTTAACCTACATAGTCCAAGTGCCCGCTAGGTAACCAATATAGTCCAAATGCCCGCTAGTTAACCTAGATAGTCCAAGTGCTCACTAGTTAACCTAGATAGTCCCAGTGCCCGCTAGTTAACCTAGATAGACCAATTGCCCACTAGGGAACCTATCTAGTCCAAGTACCCGCTAGGAAACGTACATACTCACATGCCCGCTACGTAACGTACATAGTCCAAGTGCCCGCTAGGTAACGTAGATAGTCCAAGTGCCCGCTAGGTAACCTAGATAGTCCAAGTGCCCGCTAGTTAACCTACATAGTCCAAGTGCCCGCTAGGTAACCTAGATAGTGTAAGTGCCAGCTAGTTAAACTAGATAGTTGAAGTACCCGCTAGGTAACCTAGATCGTCCAAGGGCCCCCTAGTTAGCCTACATAGTCCAAGTGCCCGCTAGCTAACCTAGATATTCCAAGTGCCCGTTCGGTAACCTAGATAGTCTAAGTGCCCTTTAGGGAACCTAGATAGTCCAAGGGCCCGCTAGTAAACCTACATAGTCCATGGGCCCGCTAGTTAACCTACATAGTGCAAGTGTCCGCTAATTAACCTACATATTCCAAGTGCCCGCTATTTAACCTACATAATCTAAGTGCCAGCTAGGTAACCTAGATAGTACAAGTGCCTGCTAGGGAATCTAGATAGTCCAAGTGCCTGTTAGGTAGCCTAGATCGTCCAAATGGCGGCTAGGTAACCTACATAGTCCAAATGCCCGTTCGTTAACCTAGATAATCCAAGTGCCCGCTAGGTAACCTAGACAGTCCAAGTGCCCGCTAGTTAACCTACATAGTCCAAGTGCCCGCTAGGTAACCTAGACAGTTCAAGTGACCACTAGGTTACCCACATAGTCCAAGTGCCCGTTCGTTAACCTACATAGTCCAAGTGCCCGCTAGGTAACCAATATAGTCCAAATGCCCGCTAGGGGCCCTAATATTCCAAATGCCCGCTAGTTAACCTAGATAGTCCAAGTGCTCGCTAGTTAACCTAGATAGTCCCAGTGCCCGCTAGTTAACCTAGATAGACCAAGTGCCCGCTAGGGAACCTATCTAGTCCAAGTACCCGCTAGGAAACCTACATAGTCCAAGTGCCCGCTAGGTAACGTACATAGTCCAAGTGCCTGGTAGGTAACCTAGATAGTCCAAGTGCCCACTAGTTAACCTACAAAGTCCAGGTTCCCCCTAGGTAACCTAGATAGTCCAAGGGCCCGCTAGGTAACCTACATAGTCCAAATGCCTGATAGGGAACCTATATAGTCCAAGTGCCCACTAGGTAATCTACATTGTCCATTTGCCCTCTAGGTAACCTACATAGTCCAAATGCCCACTAGTTAACCTACATAGTCCAAGTGCCCGATAGGGAACCTACATAATCCAAGTGACCGCCAGGGAACCTACATAGTCCAAGTGCCCGTTAGGTAACCTACATAGTCCAAATGCCCGCTAGGGAACCCACATAGTCCAAGTGCTCGCTAGGGAACCTACATAGTCCAAGGGCCCGCTACGGAACCTACATAGTCCAAGTTCCCGTTAGTTAACCTAGATAGTCCCAGTGCCCGCTTGGTAACTTAGATAGTCCAACAGCCCTCTAGGTAACCTACATACTCCAAGAAGCGGCTATAACGTAGATAGTTCAAGTGCGAGCTAGGCAACCTAGATAGTTCTTGTGCCGCTAGGTAACCTACAAAGTCTAAGTGCCCGCTAGGTTATCTATATAGTCCAAATGCCCGCTAGGGAATCTACATAGTCCAAGGGCCCGCTAGTTTACGTAGATAGTCCAAGTGCCCCTAGTTAATCTACATAGTCCAAGGGCCCGCTAGTTAACCTACATAGTCCAAGTACCCGCTAAAAACCTAGATAGTTCAAGTGCACGCTAGTTAACCTAGATAGTCCAAGTGCCCTCTAGTTAACCTAGATCGTCCAAGTGCCCGCTAAGAACCCTAGATAGTCCAATTGCCCGTTACCTAATCAAGATAGTCCAATTGCCCGCTATGCAACATACATAGTCCAAGTGCCCGTTAGTTAACCTAGATAGTCAAAGTGCCTGCTAGGTAACCTAGATAGTCCAAGTGCCCGCTAGGTAACCTAAATAGTCCAAATGCCCACTAGGGAAACTACATAGTCCAAGTGCCCGCTAGTTAACCTAGATAGTCCAAGTGCCTGCTAGTAATCCTACATAATCCATGGGCCCGCTAGTTAGCCTACATAGTGCAAGGGCCCGCTAGTTAACCTACATCGTCCAAGGGCCCGCTAGTTAACCTAGATAGTCCAAGTGCCCGCTAGTTAACCTACATAGTCTAAGTGCCCACTAGGTAACCTAGACAGTTCAAGTGACCACTAGTTACCCACATAGTCCAAGGGCCCGTTCGTAAACCTACATAGTCCAAGTGCCCGATAGGTAAGCAATATAGTCCAAATGCCCGCTAGGGGCCCTAATATTCCAAATGCCCGCTAGTTAACCTAGATAGTCCAAGTGCTCGCTAGTTAACCTAGATAGTCCCAGTGCCCGCTAGTTAACCTAGATAGACCAAGTGCCCGCTAGGGAACCTATCTAGTCCAAGTACCCGCTAGGAAACGTACATACTCCAAGTGCCCGCTACGTAACGTACATAGTCCAAGTGCCCGCTAGGTAACGTAGATAGTCCAAGTGCCCGCTAGGGAACGTACATAGTCCAAGTGCCCGCTAGGTAACCTAGATAGTCCAAGTGCCCGCTAGTTAACCTACATAGTCCAAGTGCCCGCTAGGTAACCTAGATAGTGTAAGTGCCAGCTAGTTAAACTAGATAGTTGAAGTACCCGCTAGGTAACCTAGATCGTCCAAGGGCCCCCTAGTTAGCCTACATAGTCCAAGTGCCCGCTAGCTAACCTAGATATTCCAAGTGCCCGCTATTTAACCTACATAATCTAAGTGCCAGCTAGGTAACCTAGATAGTACAAGTGCCTGCTAGGGAATCTAGATAGTCCAAGTGCCTTTTAGTTAACCTCGATCGTCCAAATGGCGGCTAGGTAACCTACATAGTCCAAGTGCCCGTTCGTTAACCTAGATAATCCAAGTGCCCGCTAGGTAACCTAGACAGTCCAAGTGCCCGCTAGTTAACCTACATAGTCCAAGTGCCCGATAGGGAACCTACATAATCCAAGTGCCCGCTCGGCAACCTACATACTCCAGGTGCGCGTTAGTTAACCTAGATAGTCAAAGTGCCTGCTAGGTAACCTAGATAGTCCAAGTGCCCTCTATGTAACCTACATAGTAAAAGTTCCCGATGGTAACCTAAATAGTCCAAATGCCCGATAGGGGACCTACATAGTCCAAGTGCCTGCTAGTAAAACTACATAATCCATGGCCCGCTAGTTAACCTACATAGTGCAAGGGCCTGCTAGTTAACCTAGATCGTGCAAGTGTCCGCTAGTTAGCCTATATAGTCCAAGTGCCCGCTAGTTAACCTATATACCAAGTGCCCGCTACGTAACCTAGATAGTCCAAGGGCACGCTAGTTAACCTATATAGTGCAAGTGCCCGCTAGGCAACCTAGATAGTCCAAAGTCTGCTAAGGAACCTACATAGTCCAAGTGCACGCTAGTTAACATATATAGTCCAAGTGCCCGCTAGTTAACCTAGATAGTCCAAGTGCCTGCTAAGTAACCTACATAGTGCAAGTGTCCGCTAGTTAACCTACATAGTCCAAGTGCCCCCTAGTTAACCTAGATAGTTCAAGTGCCCGCTAGGTAACCTATATAGTCCAAGTGCCCTTTAGGGAACCTAGATAGTCGAAGGGCCCGCAAGTAAACCTACATAGTTCAAGGGCCGCTAGTTAACCTACATATTCCAAGTGCCCGCTAGTTAACCTACATAATCTAAGTGCCCGTTAGCTAACCTAGATAGTCCAAGGGCCCGCTAGTTGACCTACATAGTCCACGTGCCAGCTAGGTATCCTAGATAGTACAAGTGCACGCTAGGAAACCTAGATAGTCCAAGTGCCCGTTAGTTAACCTAGATAGTCCAAGTGCCCACTAGGGGACGTACTTAGTCCATGTGCCCATTAGCTAACCTAGATAGTCCATGTGCCCGCTAGTTAACATTGATCATCCAAGTGCCCGCTAGTTAACCTAGATAGTCCAAGTGCCCTCTAGTTAACCTAGATCGTCCAAGTGCCCGCTAGTTACCCTACATAGTCCAAAGGCCCGCTAGTTAACCTACATAGTCCAAGGTCCGCTAGTTAACCTAGACAGTCCAAGTGCTCGCTAGTCAACCTACATAGTACAAGGGCCCACCAGTTGACCTAGATAATCCAAGTGCCCGCTAGCTAACCTAGATAGTCCAAGTGCCCGCTAGGTAACCTAAGTAGTCCAAATATCCGATAGGATCCTACATAGTCCAAGTGCCCGCTAGGTAACCTACATTGTCCAAGTGCCCGTTCGTTAACCTAGATAGTCCAAGTGCCCGTTCGTTAACCTAGATAGTCCAAGTGCCCGATAGGTTACCTACATAGTCCAAGTGCCCGTTCGTTAACCTAGATAGTCCAAGTGCCCGCTAGGAAACCTACATAATCCAAGGGCCCGCTAGGTTACCTAGATAGTCCAAGTGCCCGCTAGGTAACCTAGAGTCCAAGTGCTCGATAGTTAACCTACATAGTCCAAGTGCCCGCTATGTAACCTAGATAGTCCAAGTGCCCGCTAGGTAACCTAAGTAGTCCAAATATCCGATAGGGATCCTACATAGTCCAAGGGCCCGCTAGGTAACCTAAATTGTCCAAGTGCCCTTTCGTTAACTTAGATAGTCCAAGTGCCCGCTAGGTTACCTACATAGTCCAAGTGCCCGTTCGTTAACCTAGATAGTCCAAGTGCCCGCTAGGAAACCTACATAGTCCAAGGGCCCGCTAGGTAACCTAGATAGTCCAAGTGCCCGCTAGGTAACCTAGAGTCCAAGTGCTCGATAGTTAACCTACATAGTCCAAGTGCCCGCTATGTAACCTAGATAGTCAAAGTGCCCGTTAGGTAACCTAGATAGTCCAAGTGCCCGCTAGGTAACTTACATTGTCCAAGTTCCCGCTAGGTAACCTAGATAGTCCAAGTGCCCTTTACCTAACCTAGATAGTCCAAGTGCCCGCTAGGCAACCTACATAGTCCAAGAGCCCGTTCGTTAACCTAGAAGTCCAAGTGCCCGCTAGGTAACCTAGAGAGTCCAAGTGCTCGCTAGGTTACCTGCATATTCCAAGTGCCCATTCGTTAACCTAGATAGTCCAAGTGCCCACTAGGTAACCTACATAGTCCAAGTGCCCGCTAGGTAACCTATATAGTCCAAGTGCCTGCTAGGTAACCTAGATAGTCCAAGGGCCCGCTAGTTAACCTACATAGTCCAAGGGTTCACTTGTTCACTTTGAGAGTCCACGTGCCCGCTAGTTAACCTAGATCTTCCAAATACCCGCTAGTTAACCTAGATTGTCCAAGTGCCCGCTAGTTAACCTACATAGTCCAAGGGCCCACTAGTTAACCTAGATATTCCAAGTGTCCTCTAGTTAACCTACATTGTCCAAGTGCCCGCTAGTTAACCTATATACCAAGTGCCCGCTACGTAACCTAGATATTCCAAGGGCACGCTAGTTAACCTATATCGTCCAAGTGCCCGCTAGGCAACCTAGATAGTCCAAGTGCCCGCTAAGGAACCTACATAGTCCAAGTGCACGCGAGTTATCCTAGATAGTCCAAGTGCCCGCTAGTTAACCTAGATAGTCCAAGTGCCTGCTAGGTAACCTACATAGAGCAAGTGTCCGCTACTTAACCTACATATTCCAAGTGCCCGCTAGTTAACATAGATAGTCCAAATGCCCTCTAGGGAACGTACATAGTCCAAGTGCCCGCTAGGTAACCTAGATAGTTCAAGTACCCGCTAGGTGACCTAGATCATCAAAGGGCCCCCAAGTTAGCCTACATAGTCCAAGTGCCCGCTAGGTAACCTAGATAGTCCAAGTGCCCTTTAGGGAACCTAGATAGTCCAAGTGCCCTTTAGGGAACCTAGATAGTCAAGGGCCCGCTAGTAAACCTACATAGTCCATGGGCCTGCTAGTTAACCTACATATTCCAAGTTCCCGTTAGTTAACCTACATAATCTAAGTGCCCGTTGGCTAACCTAGATAGTCCAAGGGCCCGCTAGTTGACCTACATAGTCAAAGTGCCCGCTAGGGAACCTAGATAGTCCAAGTGCCTGTTGGCTAACCTAGATAGTCCAAGTGGCGGCTAGGTAACCTACATAGTCCAAGTACCCGTTCGTTAACCCAGATAATCCAAGTGCCCGTTCGTTAACCGAGATAATCTAAGTGCCCACTAGGTAACCTAGACAGTCCAAGTGCCCGCTAGTTAACCTACAAAGTCCAAGTGCCCTATAGGGAACCTACATAATCCAAGTGCCCGCTAGGCAACCTACAAAGTCCAAGTGCCCGTTAGTTAACCTAGATAGTAAAAGTGCCTGCTAGGTAACCTAGATAGTCCAAGTACCCGCTAGGTAACCTACATAGTCCAAGTGCCCGCTAGGTAACTTAAATAGTCCAAATGCCCGCTAAGGAAACTACATAGTCCAAGTGCCCGCTAGTTAACCTAGATAGTCTAAGTGCCTGCTAGTAAACCTACATAATCCATGGGCCCGCTAGTTAACCTAGATAGTCCAAGTGCCCGCTAGTTAACCTACATAGTCCAAGTGCCCGCTAGGTAACCTAGACAGTTCAAGTGACCACTAGGTTACCCACATAGTCCAAGTGCCCACTAGGTAACCTACATAGTTCAAGTGCCCGCTAGGTAACCAATATAGTCCAAATGCCCGCTAGGGGCCCTAATATTCCAAATGCCCGCTAGTTAACCTAGATAGTCCAAGTGCTCGCTAGTTAACCTAGATAGTCCCAGTGCCCGCTAGTTAACATAGATAGACCAAATGCGCGCTAGGGAACCTATCTAGTCCAAGTACCTGCTAGGAAACCTACATAGTCCATGTGCCCGCTAGGTAACGTACATAGTCCAAGTGCCCGCTAGGGAACGTACATAGTCCAAGTGCCCTCTAGGGAACGTACATATTCCAAGTGCCCGCTAGGTAACCTAGATAGTCCAATTGCCCGCTAGTTAACCTACATAGTCCAAGTGCCTGGTAGGTAACCTAGATAGTCCAAGTGCCCACTAGTTAACCTACAAAGTCCAGGTTCCCCCTAGGTAACCTAGATAGTCCAAGGGCCCGCTAGGTAACCTACATATTCCAAATGCCTGATAGGGAACCTATATAATCCAAGTGCCCACTAGGTAACCTACATTGTCCATTTGCCCTCTAGGTAACCTACATAGTCCAAATGCCCACTAGTTAACCTACATAGTCCAAGTGCCCGATAGGGAACCTACATAATCCAAGTGACCGCCAGGGAACCTACATAGTCCAAGTGCCCATTAGGTAACCTACATAGTCCAAATGCCCGCTAGGGAACCCACATAGTCCAAGTGCTCGCTAGGGAACCTACATAGTCCAAGGGCCCGCTACGGAACCTACATAGTCCAAGTTCCCGTTAGTTAACCTAGATAGTCCCAGTGCCCGCTTGGTAACTTAGATAGTCCAACAGCCCTCTAGGTAACCTACATACTCCAAGAAGCGGCTATAACGTAGATAGTTCAAGTGCCAGCTAGGTAACCTAGATAGTTCTTGTGCCGCTAGGTAACCTACAAAGTCTAAGTGCCCGCTAGGTTATCTATATAGTCCAATTGCCCGCTAGGGAATCTACATAGTCCAAGGGCCCGCTAGTTAACGTAGATAGTCCAAGTGCCCCTAGTTAATCTACATAGTCCAAGGGCCCGCTAGTTAACCTACATAGTCCAAGTGCCCGCTAGGTAACCTAAATAGTCCAAATGCCCGCTAGGGAAACTACATAGTCCAAGTGCCCTCTAGTTAACCTAGATAGTCTAAGTGCCTGCTAGTAAACCTACATAATCCATGGGCCCGCTAGTTAACCTAGATAGTCCAAGTGCCCGCTAGTTAACCTACATAGTCCAAGTGCCCGCTAGGTAACCTAGACAGTTCAAGTGACCACTAGGTTACCCACATAGTCCAAGTGGCCGTTCGTTAACCTACATAGTCCAAGTGCCCGCTAGGTAACCAATATAGTCCAAATGCCCGCTAGGGGCCCTAATATTCCAAATGCCCGCTAGTTAACCTAGATAGTCCAAGTGCTCGCTAGTTAACCTAGATAGTCCCAGTGCCCGCTAGTTAACCTAGATAGACCAAGTGCCTGCTAGGGAACCTATCTAGGCCAAGTACCCGCTAGGAAACCTACATAGTCCAAGTGCCCGCTAAGTAACGTACATAGTCCAAGAGCCCGCTAGGGAACGTACATAGTCCAAGTGCCCTCTAGGGAACGTACATAGTCCAAGTGCCCGCTAGGTAACCTAGATAATCCAATTGCCCGCTAGTTAACCTACATAGTCCAAGTGCCTGGCAGGTAACCTAGATAGTCCAAGTGCCCACTAGTTAACCTACAAAGTCCAGGTTCCCCCTAGGTAACCTAGATAGTCCAAGGGCCCGCTAGGTAACCTACATAGTCCAAATGCCTGATAGGGAACCTATATAGTCCAAGTGCCCACTAGGTAACCTACATTGTCCATTTGCCTTCTAGGTAACCTACATAGTCCAAATGCCCACTAGTTAACCTACATAGTCCAAGTGCCCGATAGGGAACCTACATAATCCAAGTGACCGCCAGGGAACCTACATAGTCCAAGTGCCCGTTAGGTAACCTACATAGTCCAAATGCCCGCTAGGGAACCCACATAGTCCAAGTGCTCGCTAGGGAACCTACATAGTCCAAGGGCCCGCTACGGAACCTGCATAGTCCAAGTTCCCGTTAGTTAACCTAGATAGTCCCAGTGCCCGCTTGGTAACTTAGATAGTCCAACAGCCATCTAGGTAACCTACATACACCAAGAACCGGCTATAACATAGATAGTTCAAGTGCCAGCTAGGTAACCTAGATAGTTCTTGTGCCGCTAGGTAACCTACAAAGTCTAAGTGCCCGCTAGGTTATCTATATAGTCCAAATGCCCGCTCGGGAATCTACATAGTCCAAGGGCCCGCTAGTTAACGTAGATAGTCCAAGTGCCCCTAGTTAATCTACATAGCCCAAGGGCCCGCTAGTTAACCTACATAGTCCAAGTACCCGCTAAAAACCTAGATAGTCCAAGTGCACGCTAGTTAACCTAGATAGTCCAAGTGCCCTCTAGTTAACCTAGATCGTCCAAGTGCCCGCTAAGAACCCTAGATAGTCCAATTGCCTGTTACCTAATCAAGATAGTCCAATTGCCCGCTATGCAACATACATAGTCCAAGTGCCCGTTCGTTAACCTAGAAGTCCAAGTGCCCGCTAGGTAACCTAGACTCTCCAAGTCCCCGCTAGGTTACCTACATAGTCCAAATGCCCGTTCCGTAACCTAGATAGTGCAAGTGCCCGGTAGTTAACCTACATAGTCCAAGTGCCTGCTAGGTAACCTAGATAGTCCAAGGGCCCGCTGGTTAACCTACATAGTCCAAGTGCCCGGTAGTTAACTTTCATAGTTCAAGTGTCCGTAGGGAACATACAGGGTCCAAGTGCCCGCTAGGGAACATACATATTGCAAGTGCCCGCTAGGCAATCTACATAGTCCAAGGGCCCGCTAGTTAATGTAGATAGTCCAAGTGCCGCTAGTTAATCTACATAGTTCAAGGGCCCGCTAGTTAACCTACATAATCCAAGTACCCGCTAGGTAACCAAGATCATCCAAGTGCCCGCTAGTTAACCTACATAGTCCAAGGGCCCGCTAGTTAACCTACATCGTCCAAGGGCCCGCTAGTTAACCTAGATAGTCCAATTGCCCCCTAGTTAACCTACATACTCCAAGTGCCCGCTAGGTAACCTAGACTGTTCAAGTGACCACTAGGTTATCTACATAGTCCAAGTGCCCGTTCGTTAACCTACATAGTCCACGTGCCCGCTAGGTAACGTAGATAGCCCAAGTGCCGCTAGTTAATCTACATAGTCCAAGGGCCCGCTAGTTAACCTACATAGTCCAAGTACCCGCTAGTTAACCTAGATCGTCCAAGTGCACGCTAGTTAACCTACATAGTCCAAGGGCCCGCTAGTTAACCTACATAGTCCAAGTACCCGCTAGTTAACCTAGATCGTCCAAGTGTCCGCTAATTAACCTACATAGTACAAGTGCCCGCTAGGGAACCTAGATAGTCCAAGTGCCCGCTCTGGAACCTACATAGTCCAAGTGACTGCTAGGGAACCTACATTGTCCAAGTGCCCGCTCTGGAACATACATAGTCCAAGTGCCCACTATGGAATCTACATAGTCCAATGGCCCGCTAGTTACCCTACATAGTCCAAGTACCCGCCAGTTAACCTAGATCGTCCAAGTGCCCACTAGGTAACCTATATAGTCCAAGGGCCCGCTAGTTAACCTACATAGTCCAAGGGCCCGCTAGTTAACCTACATCGTCCAAGGGCCCGCTAGTTAACCTACATAGTCCAAGGGCCCGCTAGTTAACCTACATCGTCCAAGGGCCCGCTAGTTAACCTAGATAGTCCAAGTGCCCGCTAGTTAACCTACATAGTCCAAGTGCCCGCGAGGTAACCTAGACATTTCAAGTGACCACTAGGTTACCTACATAGTCCAAGTGCCCGTTCGTTAACCTACATAGTCCAAGTGCCCGCTAGGTAACCACTATTGTCCAAATGCCCGCTAGGGGCCCTAATATTCCAAATGCCCGCTAGTTAACCTAGATAGTCCAAGTGCTCGCTAGTTAACCTAGATAGTCCACGTGCCCGCTAGTTAACCTAGATAGACCAAGTGCCCCCTAGGGAACCTATCTAGTCCAAGTACCCGCTAGGAAACGTACATAGTCCAAGTGCCCGCTAGGTAACGTACCTAGTCTAAGCTCCCGCTAGGTAACCTAGATAGTCCAAGGGCCTGCTAGGGAACGTACATAGTCCAAGTGCCTGCTAGGTAACCTAGATAATCCAAGGGCCCGCTAGGTAACCTACATTGTCCTAGTGCCCCCTAGTTAACCTACATTCTCCACGTGCCCTATAGGGAACCTACATAGTCCAAGTGCCCGCTAGGTAACCTACATGGTCCAAATGCCCGCTAGTTAAACTACATAGTCCAAGTGCCCGCTAGGGAACTTACATAGTCCAAGTTCCCGATAGGGAACTTACATAATCCAAGTGCCCGCTAGTTGACCTACATAGTCCAAGTACCGCTAGTTAACCTACATAGTCCAAGTGCCCGATAGGGAACCTACATAATCCAAGTGCCCGCTAGGGAACCTACATTGTCCAAGTGCCCGTTAGTTAACCTAGATAGTCCAAGTGCCCGCTAGGTATCCTAGATAGTCCAACAGCCCGGTAGGTAACCTACATACTCTAAGTACCCGCTAGGTAACGTAGATAGTACAAGTGCCTGTTAGGTAACCTAGATAGTCCAAGTGCCCGCTAGGAAACCTACTAAGTCTAAGTGCCCGCTGAGTAATCTATATAGTCCAAATAACCGCTAGGTAGCCTACATAGTCCTAATGCCCGCTAGGTAACCTAGATAGTCTAGGGCCCGCTAGGTAACCTACATAGTCCTAGTGCCCCCTAGTTAACCAACATTTTCCAAGTGCACGATAGGGAACCTACATATTCCAAGTACCCGCTAGGTAACCTACATAATCCAAATGCCCTCTAGTTAACCAACATAATCCAAATGCCCGCTAGTTGACCTACATAGTCCAAGTGCCCTCTAGGTAACCTTTATAATCCTAGTGCCCCCTAGGGAACCTTCATAGTCCTAGTGCCAGCTAGGTAATCTAGATAGTCCAAGAGCCCGCTAGTTAACCTAGATAGTCCTAGTGCCCCTTAGTTAACCTAGATTGTCCAAGTGCCCACTAGGGGACGTACGTAGTCCAAGTGCCTGTTAGCTAACCTAGATAGTCAAAGTGCCCGCTAGTTAACATTGATCATCCCAGTGCCCGCTAGTTAACCTACATAGTCCAAGTGCACGCTAGTTAACCTACATAGTCCAAGGGCCCGCTAGTTAACCTACGTAGTCCAAGGTCCGCTAGTTAACCTAATAGTCCAAGTGCCCGCTAGGAAACGTACATAGTCCAAGGGCCCGCTAGGTAACCTAGATAGTCCAAGTGCCCGCTAGATAACCTAGAGTCCAAGTGCTCGCTAGGTAACCTAGAGTCCAAGTGGTCGCTAGTTAACCTACATAATCCAAGTGCCCGCTATGCAACCTAGATAGTCAAAGTGCCCGTTAGGTACCCTAGATAGTCCAAGTGCCCGCTAGGTAACTTACATTGTCCAAATTCCGGCTAGGTTACCTAGATACTCAAGGTGCCCGTTACCTAAACTAGATAGTCCAAGTGCCCGCTAAGCAACCTGCATAGTCCAAGTGCCCGTTCGTTAACCTAGAGGTTCAAGTGCCCGCTAGGTAACCTAGACAGTCCAAGTGCCCGCTAGGTTACCTGCATATTCCAAGTGCCCGTTCGTTAACCTAGATAGTCCAAGTGCCCACTAGGTAACCTACATAGTCCAAGTGCCCGCTAGGTAACCTATATAGTCCAAGTGCGGGCTAGGTAACCTAGATAGTCCAAGGGCCCGCTAGTTAACCTACATAGTCCAAGGGCTCACTTGTTAACTTTGATAGTCCAAGTGCCTGCTAGTTAACCTAGATCGTCCAAGTGCCCGCAAGTTAACCTAGATATTCCTAGTGCCCGTTAGTTAACCGAGAGTGTCCCAGTGCCCGCTTGGTAACCTAGATAGTCCAACAGCCCGCTAGGTAACCTACATACTCCAAAATCCGCCAAGTAACGTAGATAGTTCATGTACCAGCTAGGTAATCTAGATAGTCCAAATGCCCGCTAGGGAAACTACATAGTCCAAGGGCCCACTAGTTAACATAGATAGTCCAAGTGCCGCTAGTTAATCTACATAGTCCAAGGGCCCGCTAGTTAACCTACATAGTCCAAGTACCCGCTAGTTAACCTAGATCGTCCAAGTGCATGCTAGTTAACCTACATAGTCCAAGGGCCCGCTAGTTAACCTACATAGTCCAAGTACCCGCTAGTTAACCTAGATCGTCCAAGTGTCCGCTAATTAACCTACATAGTACAAGTGCCCGCTAGGGAACCTAGATAGTCCAAGTGCCCGCTCTGGAACCTACATAGTCCAAGTGACTGCTAGGGAACCTACATTGTCCAAGTGCCCGCTCTGGAACATACATAGTCCAAGTGCCCACTATGGAATCTACATAGTCCAATGGCCCGCTAGTTACCCTACATAGTCCAAGTACCCGCCAGTTAACCTAGATCGTCCAAGTGCCCACTAGGTAACCTATATAGTCCAAGGGCCCGCTAGTTAACCTACATCGTCCAAGGGCCCGCTAGTTAACCTACATAGTCCAAGGGCCCGCTAGTTAACCTACACCGTCCAAGGGCCCGCTAGTTAACCTAGATAGTCCAAGTGCCCGCTAGTTAACCTACATAGTCCAAGTGCCCGCGAGGTAACCTAGACATTTCAAGTGACCACTTGTTTACCTACATAGTCCAAGTGCCCGTTCGTTAACCTACATAGTCCAAGTGCCCGCTAGGTAACCAATATTATCCAAATGCCCGCTAGGGGCCCTAATAGTCCAAATGCCCGCTAGTTAACCTAGATAGTCCAAGTGCTCGCTAGTTAACCTAGATAGTCCACGTGCCCGCTAGTTAACCTAGATAGACCAAGTGCCCGCTAGGGAACCTATCTAGTCCAAGTACCCGCTAGGAAACGTACATAGTCCAAGTGCCCGCTAGGTAACGTACATAGTCTAAGCTCCCGCTAGGTAACCTAGATAGTCCAAGGGCCTGCTAGGGAACGTACATAGTCCAAGTGCCTGCTAGGTAACCTAGATAGTCCAAGGGCCCGCTAGGTAACCTACATTGTCCTAGTGCCCCCTAGTTAACCTACATTCTCCACGTGCCCTATAGGGAACCTACATAGTCCAAGTGCCCGCTAGGTAACCTACATGGTCCAAATGCCCGCTAGTTAACCTACATAGTCCAAGTGCCCGCTAGGGAATTTACATAGTCCAAGTTCCCGATAGGGAACTTACATAATCCAAGTGCCCGCTAGTTGACCTACATAGTCCAAGTACCGCTAGTTAACCTACATAGTCCAAGTGCCCGATAGGGAACCTACATAATCCAAGTGCCCGCTAGGGAACCTACATTGTCCAAGTGCCCGTTAGTTAACCTAGATAGTCCAAGTGCCCGCTAGGTATCCTAGATAGTCCAACAGCCCGGTAGGTAACCTACATACTCCAAGTACCCGCTAGGTAACGTAGATAGTTCAAGTGCCTGTTAGGTAACCTAGATAGTCCAAGTGCCCGCTAGGAAACCTACTAAGTCTAAGTGCCCGCTGAGTAATCTATATAGTCCAAATAACCGCTAGGTAGCCTACATAGTCCTAATGCCCGCTAGGTAACCTAGATAGTCTAGGGCCCGCTAGGTAACCTACATAGTCCTAGTGCCCCCTAGTTAACCAACATTTTCCAAGTGCACGATAGGGAACCTACATATTCCAAGTACCCGCTAGGTAACCCACATAATCCAAATGCCCTCTAGTTAACCAACATAATCCAAATGCCCGCTAGTTGACCTACATAGTCCAAGTGCCCGCTAGGTAACCTTTATAATCCTAGTGCCCGCTAGGGAACCTTCATAGTCCTAGTGCCAGCTAGGTAACCTAGATAGTCCAAGTGCCCGCTAGTTAACCTAGATAGTCCTAGTGCCCGTTAGTTAACCTAGAGTGTCCAAGTGCCCACTAGGGGACGTACGTAGTCCAAGTGCCTGTTAGCTAACCTAGATAGTCAAAGTGCCCGCTAGTTAACATTGATCATCCCAGTGCCAGCTAGTTAACCTACATAGTCCAAGTGCACGCTAGTTAACCTACATAGTCCAAGGGCCCGCTAGTTAACCTACGTAGTCCAAGGTCCGCTAGTTAACCTAGATAGTCCAAGTGCTCGCTAGTTAACCTACATAGTACAAGGGCCCACTAGTTGACCTAGATAGTCCAAGTGCCCGCTAGTTAACCTAGTTAGTCCAAGTGCCTGCTAGGTAACCTACATAGTCCACGTGCCCGTTCGTTAACCTAGATAGTCCAAGTGCCCGCTAGGAAACGTACATAGTCCAAGGGCCCGCTAGTTAACCTAGTTAGTCCAAGTGCCCGCTAGGTAACCTACATAGTCCACGTGCCCGTTCGTTAACCTAGATAGTCCAAGTGCCCGCTAGGAAACGTACATAGTCCAAGGGCCCGCTAGGTAACCTAGATAGTCCAAGTGCCCGCTAGGTAACCTAGAGTCCAAGTGCCCGCTAGTTAACCTACATAATCCAAGTGCCCGCTATGCAACCTAGATAGTCAAAGTGCCCGTTAGGTAACCTAGATAGTCCAAGTGCCCGCTAGGTAACTTACATTGTCCAAATTCCGGCTCGGTTACCTAGATACTCAAGGTGCCCGTTACCTAAACTAGATAGTCCATGTGCCCGCTAAGCAACCTACATAGTCCAAATGCCCGTTCGTTAACCTAGAGGTTCAAGTGCCCGCTAGGTAACCTAGACAGTCCAAGTCCCGCTAGGTTACCTGCATATTCCAAGTGCCCGTTCGTTAACCTAGATAGTCCAAGTGCCCACTAGGTAACCTACATAGTCCAAGTGCCCGCTAGGTAACCTATATAGTCCAAGTGCGGGCTAGGTAACCTAGATAGTCCAAGGGCCCGCTAGTTAACCTACATAGTCCAAGGGCTCACTTGTTAACTTTGATAGTCCAAGTGCCTGCTAGTTAACCTAGATCGTCCAAGTGCCCGCAAGTTAACCTAGATAGTCCTAATGCCCGTTAGTTAACCGAGAGTGTCCAAGTGCCCGCTTGGTAACCTAGATAGTCCAACAGCCCGCTAGGTAATCTACATACTCCAAAATCCGCTAAGTAACGTAGATAGTTCATGTACCAGTTAGGTAATCTAGATAGTCCAAATGCCCGCAAGGGAAACTACATAGTCCAAGGGCCCACTAGTTAACGTAGATAGTCCAAGTGCCGCTAGTTAATCTACATAGTCCAAGGGCCCGCTAGTTAACCTACATAGTCCAAGTACCCGCTAGTTAACCTAGATCGTCCAAGTGCCCGCTAGGTAACCTACATAGTCCAAGGGCCCGCTAGTTAACCTACATAGTCCAAGTGCCCGCTAGGTAACCTAGATAATCCAAGCGCCCCCTAGTTAACCTATATAGTCCAAGTGCCCGCTAGTTAACCAACGGTGTCAATGGACCCGCTAGTTAACCTACATAGTGAAGAGCCCACGAGTTAACCTAGATCGTGCAAGTGTTCGCTAATTAACCTACATAGTCCAAGTGCCAGTGAGCTAACCTAGATATTCCAAGGACCCGCTAGTTGACCTATATAGTCCAAGTGCCCGCTGGGTAACCTAGATAATCCAATTGCCCGCTAGGGAACCTTCATAGTCCAAGTGCCAGCTAGGTAACCTAGATAGTCCAAGTGTTTGCTAGTTAACCTAGATAGTCCAAGGGCCCTCTAGTTAACCTACATCATCCAAGTGCCCGCTAGTTAACCTAGATAGTCCAAGTGCCCGCTTGGTAACCTAAGTTTTCCAAATGTCCGATAGGGATCCTACATAGTCCCAGTGTCCGCTAGGTAACCTACATAGTCTAAGTGCCCGTTTGTTAACCTAGATAGTCCAAGTGCCTGCTAGGTAACCTAGACTGTCCAAGTGCCCGCTAGGTTACCTACATAGTCCAAGTGCCCGTTCGTTAACCTAGATAGTCCAAGTGCCTGCTAGGAAACCTACATAATCCAAGGGCACGCTAGGTAACCTAGATAGTCCAAGTGCCCGCTAGGTAACCTAGAGTCCAAGTGCTCGCTAGTTAACCTACATAGTCCATGTGCCCGCTATGTAACCTAGATAGTCAAAGTGCCCGTTAGGTAACCTAGATAGTCCAAGTGCCCGCTAGGTAACTTTCATTGTCCAATTTCCCGCTAGGTAACCTAGATACTCAAAGTGCCCGTTACCTAACCTAGATAGTCGTAGTGCCCGCTAAGCAACCTACATAGTCCAAGTGCCCGTTCGTTAACCTAGAAGTCCAAGTGCCCGATAGGTAACCTAGACAGTCCAAGTGCCCTCTAGGTTACCTGCATATTCCAAGTGCCCGTTCGTTAACCTAGATAGTCCAAGTGCCCACTAGGTAACCTACATAGTCCAAGTGCCCTCTAGGTAACCTATATGGTCCTTGTGCCCGCAAGGGAACCTAGATAGTCCAAGGGCCCGCTAGTTAACCTACATAGTCCAAGGGCTCACTTGTTAACTTTGATAGTCCAAGTGCCCGCTAGTTAACCTAGATCGTCCAAGTGCCCGCTAGTTAACCTAGATTGTCCAAGTGCCCGCTTGTTAACCTACATAGTCCAAGGGCCCACTAGTTAACCTAGATAGTCCAAGTATCCTCTAGTTAACCTACATAGTCCACGTGCCCGCTGGTTAACCTATATACGAAGTGCCCGCTACGTATCCTATATAGTCCAAGTGCATGCTAGTTAACCTACATAGTCCGAGTGCCCACTTGGCAACTTAGATAATCCAAGTGCCCGCTAAGGAACCTACATAGTCCAAGTGCATGCTAGTTAACCTAGATAGTCCAAGTGCCTGCTAGGTAACCTACATAGTGCAAGTGTCCACTAGTTAACCTACATATTCAAAGTGCCCGCTAGTTAACATAGATAGTCCAAGTGCCTGCTAGGGAACGTACATAGTCCACGTGCCCGCTAGGTAACCTAGATAGTGCAAGTGCCCGCTAGTTAACCTAGATAGTTCAAGTACCCGCTAGGTAACCTAGATCGTCCAAGGGCCCCGTAGTTAGCCTACATAGTCCAAGTGCCCGTTCGGTAACCTAGATAGTCCAAGTGCCCTTTAGGGAACCTAGATAGTCCAAGGGTCCGCTAGTAAACCTACGTACTTCATGGGCCCGCTAGTTAACCTACATAGTGCAAGTGTTGCTAGTTAACCTACATATTCCAAGTGCCCACTATTTAACCTACATAATGTAAGTGCCAGCTAGGTAACCTAGATAGTACAAGTGCCTGCTAGGGAATCTAGATAGTCCAAGTGCCTGTTAGCTAACCTAGATAGTCCAAGTGGCGGCTAGGTAACCTACATAGTCCAAGTGCCCGTTCATTAACCTAGATAATCCAAGTGCCCACTAGGTAACCAGGACAGTCCAAGTGTCCGCTAGTTTACCTCCATAGTCCATGTGCCCGATAGGGAACCTACATAATCCAAGTGCCCGCTAGGAAACCTAGATAGTCAAAGTGCCTACTAGGTAACCTAGATAGTCCAAGTGCCCGCTAGGTAACCTACATAGTCCAAGTGCCCGCTAGGTAACCTAAATAGTCCAAATGCCCGCTAGGGAAACTACATAGTCCAAGTGCCCGCTAGTTAACCTATATAGTCCAAGTGCCTGCTAGTAAACCTACATAATCCATGCCCCCGCTAGTTAACCTAGATCGTGCAAGTGTCCGCTAGTTAGCCTATATAGTGTAAGTGCCCACTAGTTAACCTATATACCAATTGCCCGCTATTTAACCTAGATAGCCCAAGTGCCTGCTAGGTAACCTACATAGTGCAAGTGCCCGCTAGTTAACATAGATAGTCCAAGTGTCGGCTAGGGAACGTACATAATCCAAGTGCCCGCTAGTTAACCTAGATAGTTCAAGTACCCGCTAGGTAACCTAGATAGTACAAGGGCCCCCTAGTTAGCCTATATAGTCCAAGTGCCCGCTAGGTAACCTAGATATTCCAAGTGCCTTTTCGGTAACCTAGATAGTCCAAGTGCCCTTTAGGGAACCTAGATAGTCCAAGGACCCGCAAGTAAACCTACATAGTCCATGGGCCCGCTAGTTAACCTATATATTCCAAGTGCCCGCTAGTTAACCTACAAAATCTAAGTGCCCGTTAGCTAACCTAGATAGTCCAAGGGCCCGCTAGTTGACCTACATAGTCCAAGGGCCAGCTAGGTATCCTAGATAGTACAAGTGCCCGCTAGGGAACCTCAATAGTCCAAGTGCCTGTTAGCTAACCTAGATAGTCCAAGTGGCGGCTAGGTTACCTACATAGTCCAAGTGCCCGATAGGGAACCTACATAATCCAAGTGCCCGCTAGGGAACCTACATAGTCCAAGTGCCTGCTAGGCAACCAATATAGTCCAAGTGCCCGTTAGTTAACCTAGATAGTCAAAGTGCCTGCTAGGTAACCTACATAGTCCAAGTGCCCGCTTGGTAACCTAAATAGTCCAAATGCCCGCTAGGGAAACGACATAGTCCTAGTGCCTGCTAGAAAACCTACATAATCCATGGGCACGCTAGTTAACCTACATAGTACAAGGACCCGTTAGTTAACCTAGATCGTGCAAGTGTCCGCTAATTAACCTACATAGTCCAAGTGCCCGCTAGGGATCCTTCATAATCCAACTGCCTGCTAGGTAACCTAGATAGTCCAAGTGCCCGCTAGTTAACCTAGATAGTCCTAGTGCCCGTTTGTTAACCTAGATAGTCCAAGTGCCCGCTAGTTAACCTAGATAGTCCTAGTGCCCGTTTGGTAACCTAGATAGTCCAAGTGCCCACTAGGGGTCGTACATAGTCCAAGTGCCTGCTACGCAACCAAGATAGTCCAAGTGCCCGCTAGGTAACCTAGATAGTCCAAGTGCCTGTTACCTAACCTAGATAGTCCAAGTGCGCGCTAGGCAACCTACATAGTCCAAGTGCCCGTTCGTTAACCTAGAAGTCAAGAGCCCGCTATGTAACCTAGACAGTCCAAGTGCCCGCTAGGTTACCTGCATATTCCAAGTGCCCGTTCGTTAACATAGATAGTCCAAGTGCCCCCTAGGGAACCTATAGAGTCCAAGTGCTGTCTAGGTAACCTAGATAGTCCAAGGGCCCCCTAGTTAACCTACATAGTCCAAGGGCCCGCTAGTTAACCTACATCGTCCAAGGGCCCGCTAGTTAACCTACATAGTCCAACTGCCCGCTAGGTAACCTATACAGTTCAAGTGAACACTATGTTACTTACATAGTCCAAGTGCCTGTTCGTTAACCTACATAGTCCAAGTGCCCTCTAGGTAACCAATATAGTCCAAATGCCCGCTAGGGACCCTAATAGTCCAAGTGCCCGCTAGTTAACCTAGATAGTCCAAGTGCTCGCTAGTTAACCTAGATAGTCCAAGTGCTCGCTCATTAACCTAGATACTCCAAGTGCCCGCTAGTTAACCTAGATAGACCAAGTGCCCGCTAGGGAACCTACCTAGTCCAAGTGCCCGATAGGGAACTTACATAGTCCAAGGGCCCGCTAGGGAACCGACATAGTCCAAGTGCCCGTTAGTTAACCTAGATAGTCCAACAGCCCGCTAGGTAACCTACATACTCTAAGAACCGGCTAGGCAACTTAGATAGTTCAAGTGCCAGCTATGTAACCTGGATACTCCATGTGCCGCTAGGTAACCTACAAAGTCAAAGTGCCGGCTAGGTTATCTATATAGTCCAAATGCCCGCTAGGGTATCTACATAGTCCAAGGGCCCGCTAGTTAACGTAGATAGTCCAAGTGCCGCTAGTTATTCTACATAGTTCAAGGGCCCACTAGTTAACCTACATAGTCCAAGTACCTGCTAAGAAACCTAGATAGTCCAAGTGCCCGTTACCTAACCTAGTTAGTCCAAGTGCCCTCTAGTTAACCTAGATCGTACAAGTGCCCGCTAAGAAACCTAGATAGTCCAAGTGCCCGTTACCTAACCTAGATAGTCCAATTGCCCGCTATACAACATACATAGTCCAAGTGCCCGTTCGTTAACCTAGAAGTCCAAGTGCCCGCTAGGTAACCTAGACTCTCCTAGTGCCCGCTATGTTACCTACATAGCCAAATGCCCGTTTGGTAACCTAGATAGTGCAAGCGCCCGGTAGTTAACCTACATAGTCCAAGTGCCCGGTAGTTAACTTACATAGTTCAAGTGTCCGTAGGGAACATACAGAGTCTAAGTGCCCGCAAGGGAACCTACATAGTCCTAGTGCCCGCTAGTTAATCTACATAATCCAAGTACCCGCTCGTTAACCTAGATCGTCCAAGTGTCCGCTAATTAACCTACATAGTACAAGTGCCCGCTAGGGAACCTAGATAGTCTAAGTGCCCGCTATGGAACCTACATTGTCCAAGTGACTGCTAGGGAACCTGCATAGTCCAAGTGCCCGCTCTGGAACATACATAGTCCAAGTGCCCGCTAGGGAATCTACATAGTCCAAGGGCCCGCTAGTTTACGTAGATAGTCCAAGTGCCGCTAGTTAATCTACATAGTCTAAGGGCCCGCTAGTTAACCTACATAGTCCAAGTACCCGCTAGTTAACCTAGATCGTCCAAGTGCCCACTAGGTAACCTACATAGTCCACGGGCCCGCTAGTTAACCTACATAGTCCAAGGGCCCGCTAGTTAACCTACATTGTCCATTGGCCCGCAAGTTAACCTAGATAGTCCAAGTGACCACTAGGTTACCTACATAGTCCAAGGGCCCGTTCGTTAACCTACATAGTCCAAGTGCGCGCTAGGTAACCAATATAGTCCAAATGCCCGCTAGGGGCCCTAATAATCCATATGCCCGCTAGTTAACGTAGATAGTCCAAGTGCCCGCTAGGGAACCTATCTAGTCCAAGTACCCGCTAGGAAACGTACATAGTCCAAATGCCCGCTAGGTAAAGTACATAGTCCAAGTGCCCGATAGTGAACCTACATAATCCAAGTGCCCGCTAAGGAACCTACATAGTACAAGTGCCTGCTAGGTAACCTAGATAGTCCAAGTGCCCACTAGTTAACCTATATAGTCCAGGTTCCCCGTAGGTAACCTAGATAGTCCAAGGGCCCGCTAGGTAACCTACATAGTCCTAGTGCCCCCTAGTTAACCTACATTCTCCACGTGCCCGATAGGGAACCTACATAGTCAAAGTGCCCGCTAGGTAACCTACATAGTCCAAGAGCCCGATAGGGAACCTACATAATCCAAGTGCCCGCTAGGGAACCCACATAGTCCAAGTGCACGCTAGGGAGCTTACATAGTCCATGTCCGCTAGGGAACCTACACAGTCCAAGTGCCCGTTAGTTAACCTAGATAGTCCCAGTGCCCGCTAGGTAACCTAGATAGTCCAACAGCCCGCTAGGTAACCTACATACTCCAAGTACCCGCTAGGTAACGTAGATAGTTCAAGTGCCAGCTAGGTAACCTAGATAGTCCAAATGACCGCTAGGGAGCCTACATAGTCCAAATGCCCGCTAGGTAACCTAGATAGTCTAAGGGCCCCCTAGGTAACCTACATAGTCCTAGTGCCCCCTAGTTAACCTACATTTTCAAAGTGCCCGATAGGGAACCTACATAGTCAAAGTGCCCGCTAGGTAACCTACATAGTCCAAATGCCCGCTAGTTAACCTACATAGTCCAAGTGCCCGATAGGGAACCTACATAATCCAAGTGCCTGCTAGGGAACCTACATTGTCCAAGTGCCCGTTAGGTAACCTAGATTGTCCAAATGCCCGCTAGGGAACCCATAAGTCCAAGTGTACGCTAGGGAACTTACATAGTCCAGGCCCGCTAGGGTACCTACATAGTCCAAGTGCCCGTTAGTTAACCTAGATAGTCCCAGTGCCCGCTAGGTAACCTAGATAGTCCAACAGCCCGGTAGGTAACCCACATACTCCAAGTACCCGCTAGGTAACGTAGATAGTTCAAGTGCTAGCTAGGTAACCTAGATAGTCCAAATGACCGCTAGGGAGCCTACATAGTCCAAATGCCGCTAGGTAACCTAGATAGTTTAAGGGCCCCCTGGTAACCTACATAGTCCCAGTGCCCCCTAGTTAACCTATATTTTCAAAGTGCCTGATACGGAACCTACATAGTCCAAGTGCCCGCTAGGTAACCTACATAGTCCAAATGCCCTCTAGTTATTCTACATAGTCCAAGTGCCCGATAGGGAACCTGCATAATCCAAGTGCCCGCTAGGGAATGTACATAGTCCAAGTGACTGCTAGGTAACCTAGATAGTCCAAGTGCCCACTAGTTAACCTACATAGTCCAGGTTCCCCCTAGGTAACCTAGATAGTCCAAGGGCCCGCTAGGTAACCTACATTCTCAAAGTGCCCGATAGGGAACCTACATAGTCCAAGTGCCCGCTAGGTAACCTACATAGTCCAAATGCCCGCTAGTTAACCTACATAGTCCAAGTGCCCGATAGGGGACCTACATAATCCAAGCCCCGCTAAGGAACATACATAGTCCAAGTGCCTGCTAGGTAACCTAGATAGTCCAAGTGCCCACTAGTTAACCTATATAAACAAGGTTCTCTGTAGGTAACCTAGATAGTCCAAGGGCCCGCTTGGTAACCAACATAGTCCTAGTGCCCCCTAGTTAACCTACATTCTCCAAGTGCCCGATAGGGAACCTACATATTCAAAGAGCCCGCTAGGTAACCTACATAGTCCAAATGCCCGCTAGTTAACCTACATAGTCCAAGTGCGCGATAGGGAACCTACATAATCCAAGTGCCCGCTAGGGAACCTACATAGTCCAAGTGCCCGTTAGGTAACCTAGATTGTCCAAATGCCCGCTAGGGAACCCACATAGTCAAAGTGCACGCTAGGGAGCTTACATAGTCCAGGCCCGCTAGGGAACCTACACAGTCCAAGTGCCCGTTAGTTAACCCAGATAGTCCCAGTGCCCGCTAGGTAACCTAGATAGTCCAACAGCCCGGTAGGTAACCTACATACTCCAAGTACCCGCTAGGTAAAGATGATAGTTCAAGTGCCAGCTAGGTAACCTAGATAGTCCAAATGACCGCTAGGGAGCCTACATACTCCAAATGCCCGCTAGGTAACCTAGATAGTCTAAGGGCCCCCTAGGTAACCTACATAGTCCTAGTGCCCCTAGTTAACCTACATTCTCCAAGTGCCCGATAGGTAACCTACATAGTCCTAGTGCCCCTAGTTAACCTACATTCTCCAAGTGCCCGATAGGGAACCTATATAGTCCAAGTGCCCGCTAGGTAACCTACATAGTCCAAATACCCTCTAGTTAACCTACATAGTCCTAGTGCCCGATAGGGAACCAACATAATCCAAGTGCCCGCTAGGGAACCTACATAATCCAAGTGCCAGTTAGGTAACCTAGATAGTCCAAATGCCCGCCAGGAAACCCACATAGTCCATGTGCCCGCTAGGGAACCTACATAGTCCAAGTGCCCGCTAGGTAACCTACATAGTCCAAATGCCCTCTAGTTAATCTACATAGTCCAAGTGCCCGATAGGGAACCTGCATAATCCAAGTGCCCGCTAGGGAACGTACATAGTCCAAGTGCCTGCTAGGTAACCTAGATAGTCCAAGTGCCCACTAGTTAACCTACATAGTCCAGGTTCCCCCTATGTAACCTAGATAGTCCAAGGGCCCGCTAGGTAACCTACATAGTCCTAGTGCCCCCTAGTTAACCTACATTCTCAAAGTGCCCGATAGGGAACCTACATAGTCCAAGTGCCCGCTAGGTAACCTACATTGTCCAAATGCCCGCTAGTTAACCTACATAGTCCAAGTGCCCGATAGGGAACCTACATAATCCAATTGCCCGCTAGGGAACCTACCTAGTCCAAGTGCCCGTTAGGTAATCTAGATAGTCCAAATGCCCGCTAGGGAACCCACATAGTCCAAGTGCCCGCAAGGGAACTTATATAGTCCAAGGGCCCGCTAGGGAACCTACATAGTACAAGTGCCCTTTAGTTAACCTAGATAGTCCCAGTGCCTGCTAGGTAACCTAGATAGTCCAACAGCCCGGTAGATAACCCACATACTCCAAGTACCTGCTAGGTAACGTAGATAGTTCAAGTGCCAGCTAGGTAACCTAGATAGTCCAAGTGCCCACTAGGTAACCTACAAAGTCTAAGTGCCCTCTAGGTAATCTATATAGTCCAAATGCCCGCTAGGTAACCTAGATAGTCCTAGTGCCCCCTAGTTAACCTACATTTTCCAAGTGCCCGATAGGGAACCTACATAGTCCAAGTGCCCGCTAGGTAACCTACATAGTCCAAATGCCCTCTAGATATTCTACATAGTCCAAGTGCCCGATAGGGAACGTACATAGTCCAAGTGCCCGTTAGGTAACCTAGAAAGTCCAAATGCCCGCCAGGAAACCCACATAGTCCAAGTGCCCGCTAGGGAACTTACATAGTCCAAGGGCCCGCTAGGGAACCTACACAATCCAAGTGCCCGTTAGTTAACCTAGATAGTCCAAGTGCCCGCTTGGTAACCTAGGTAGTCCAACAGCCCGGTAGGTAACCTACATACTCCAAGTACCAGCTAGGTAACGTAGATAGTTCAAGTGCCAGCTAGGTAATCTAGATAGTCCAAGTGCCTGCTAGGTAACCTACAAAGTCTAAGTGCCTGCTAGGTAATCTATATAGTCCAAATGACCGCTAGGGAGCCTACATAGTCCAAATACCCGCTAGGTAACCTAGATAGTCCAAATGCCCTCTAGTTATTCTACATAGTCCAAGTGCCTGATAGGGAACCTAGATAGTCTAAGTGCCCTCTCTGGAACCTACATAGTAAAAAGTGCCCGCTCTGGAACATATATAGTCCAAGTGCCCCTTAGGGAATCTACATAGTCCAAGGGCCCACTAGTTAACGTAGATAGTCCAAGTGCCGCTAGTTAATCTACATAATCCAAGGGCCCGCAAGTTAACCTACATAGTCCAAGTACCCGCTAGTTAACCTAGATCGTCCAAGTGCCCACTAGGTAACCTACATAGTCCAAGGGACCGCTCGTTAACCTACATCGTCCATGGGCCCGCTAGTTAACCTAGATAGTCCAAGTGCCCGCTAGTTAACCTACATAGTCCAAGTGCCTGCTAGGTAATCTAGACATTTTAAGTGACCACTAGTTTACCTACATAGTCCAAGTGCCCGTTCGTTAACCTACATAGTCCAAGTGCCCGCTAGGTAACCAATATAGTCCAAATGCCAGCTAGGTCCCTAATAATCCATATGCCCCCTAGTTAACCTAGAT
This sequence comes from Tenrec ecaudatus, assembly GCF_050624435.1. Classification (NCBI taxonomy): domain Eukaryota; kingdom Metazoa; phylum Chordata; class Mammalia; order Afrosoricida; family Tenrecidae; genus Tenrec; species Tenrec ecaudatus. The sequence continues at coordinate 53,232 of NW_027458114.1, read as the reverse complement.
AGTCCAAGTGCTCGCTAGTTAACCTAGATAGACCAAGTGCCCGCTAGGAAACCTATCTAGTCCAAGTACCCTCTAGGAAACCTACATAGTCCAAGTGCCCGCAGGGTAACGTAGATAGTCCAAGTGCCAGCTAGGGCACATACATAGTCCAAGTGCCTGCTAGGTAACCTAGATAGTCCAAGTGCCCACTAGTTAACCTACATAGTCCAGGTTCCCCCTAGGTAACCTAGATAGTCCAAGGGCCCGCTGGGTAACCTACATAGTCCTAGTGCCCCCTAGTTACCCTACATTCTCCAAGTGCCCGACAGGGAACCTACATAGTCCAAGTGCCCGCTAGGTAACCTACATAGTCCAAATGCCCTCTAGGGAACTTACATAGTCCAAGTGCCCGATAGGGAACCCACATAATCCAAGTGCCCGCTAGGGAACGTACATAGTCCAAGTGCCCGTTAGGTAACCTAGATAGTCCAAATGCCCGCCAGGAAACCCACATAGTCCAAGTGCCCGCTAGGGAACTTACATAGTCCAAGGGCCCGCTAGGGAATCTACACAGTCCAAGTGCCCGTTAGTTAACCTAGATAGTCCAACCCCGCTTGGAAACCTAGATAGTCCAACAGCCCGCTAGGTAACCTACATACTCTTAAAACCCGCTATAACGTAGATAGTTCAAATGCCAGCTAGGTAACCTAGATATTCCATGTGCCGCTAGGTAACCTACAAAGTCAAAGTGCCCTCTGGGTTATCTATATAGTCCAAATGCCAGCTAGGGAATCTACATATTCCAAGGGCCCTCTAGTTAACGTAGATAGTCCAAGTGCCTCTAGTTAATCTAGATAGTCCAATGGCCCACTAGTTAACCTACATAGTCCAAGTATCCGCTAAGAAACCTAGATAGTCCAAGTGCACGCTAGTTTACCTAGATAGTCCAAGTGCCCTCTAGTTAACCTAGTTCGTCCAAGTGCCCGCTAAGAAACCTAGATAGTCCAAGTGCCCGTTACCTAACCTAGATAGTCCAATTGCCCGCTATGCAACATACATAGTCCAAGTGCCCGTTCGTTAACCTAGAATTCCAAGTGCCCGCTAGGTAACCTAGATAGTCCAAGTGCCCGTTCGGTAACCTAGATAGTCCAAGTGCCCTTTAGGGAACCTAGATAGTCCAAGGGCCCGCTAGTAAACCTACATAGTCCATGGGCCCGCTAGTTAACCTTCATAGTGCAAGTGTCCCCTACTTAACCTACATATTCCAAGTGCCCGCTAGTTAACCTACATAATCTAAGTGCCCGTTGGCTAACCTAGATAGTCCAAGGGCCCGCTAGTTGACCTACATAGTCCAAGTGCCCACTAGTTAACCTAGATAGTCCAAGTGACTGCTAGGTAACCTACATAGTGCAAGTGTCCCCTAGTTAACCTACATATTCCAAGTGCCCTCTAGTTAACATAGATAGTCCAAGTGCCCGCTAGGGAACGTACATAGTCCAAGTGTCCGTCAGGTAACCTAGATAGTGCAAGTGCCCGCTAGTTAACCTAGATAGTTCAAGTACCCGCTAGGTAACCTAGATCGTCCAAGGGCCCCCTAATTAGCCTACATAGTCCAAGTGCCCGCTAGGTAACTTAGATAGTCCAAGGGCCCGCTAGTAAACCTACATACTCCATGGGCCGTCTAGTTAACCTTCATAGTGCAAGTGTCCGCTACTTAACCTACATATTCCAAGTTCCCGCTAGTTAACCTACATAATCTAAGTGCCCGTTGGCTAACATAGATAGTCCAAGGGCCCGCTAGTTGACCTACATAGTCGATGCCAGCCAGGTAACCTAGATAGTACAAGTGCCCGCTAGGGAACCTAGATAGTCCAAGTGCCTGTTAGCTAACCTAGATAGTCCCAGTGGCGGCTAGGTAACCTACATAGTCCTAGTGCCCGTTCGTTAACCTAGATAATCCAAGTGCCCGCTAGTTAACCTACATAGTCCAAGTGCCCGATAGGGAACCTACATAATCCAAGTGCCCGCTAGGCAACCTACATAGTCCAAGTACGCGTTAGTTAACCTAGATAGTCAAATTGCCTGCTAGGTAACCTAGATAGTCCAAGTACCCGCTAGGTAACCCACATAGTCCAAGTGCCCGCTAGGTAACCTAAATAGTCCATATGCCCCCTAGGGAAACTACATAGTCCAAGTGCCCGCTAGTTAACCTAGATAGTCCAAGTGCTTGCTAATAAACCTACATAATCCATGGGCCCGCTAGTTAACCTACATAGTGCAAGGGCCCGCTAGTTAACCTACATCGTTCAAGGGCCCGCTAGTTAACCTACATCGTCCAAGGGCCCGCGAGTTAACCTAGATAGTCCAAGTGCCCGCTAGTTAATCTACATAGTCTAAGTGCCCGCTAGGTAACCTAGACAGTTCAAGTGACCACTAGGTTACCTACATAGTACAAGTGCCCATTCGTTATCCTAGATAGCCAAGTGCCCGCTAGGTAACCTAGACAGTCCAAGTGTCTGCTAGGTAACCTACATACTCCAAATGCCCGTTCGTTAACCTACATAGTCCAAGGGCCCACTAGTAACCTAGATCGTCCAAATGTTCTCTAGTTAACCTATATAGTCCAAATGCACGTTAGGTAACCTACATAGTCCAAGTGTCCTCTAGTTAACCTACATAGTCCAAGTGCCCGGTAGTTAACATAGATAGTCCAAGTGCCCACTAGTTAACATATATAGCCAAGTGCCCGCTAGGGAACGTACATAGTCCAAGTGCCCGCTAGGTAACCTAGATAGTGCATGTGCCCGGTAGTTAACCTACATAGTCCAAGTGCCCGGTAGTTAACTTACATAGTTCAAGTGCCCGCTCTTTAACCTACATAGTCCAAGTGCCTGCTAGGGAACCTACATAGTTCAAGTGTCCGTAGGGAACATACAGAATCCAAGTGCCCGCTAGGGAATCTACATAGTCCAAGGGCCCGCTAGTTAACGTAGATAGTCCAAGTGCCCGCTAGGGAACCTACATAGTCCAAGTGCCCGCTAGTTAACCTAGATAGTCCAAGTGCCCGCTAGGGAACCTTCATAGTCCAAGTGCCCGCTAGTTAACCTAGATAGTCCAAGTGCCCGCCAGTTAACTTACATAGTCCAAGGTCAGCTAGTTAACCTAGATAGTCCAAGTGCCCGCTAGTTAACCTACATAGTCCAAGGTCAGCTAGTTAACCTAGATAGTCCAAGAGCCCGCTAGTTAACCTTCATAGTCCAAAAACCCGCAGGTTAACCTAGATAGTCCAAGTGCCCGTATTTAACCTACATATTCCTAGGGCCCGCTAGTTAACCTAGATATTCCAAGTGCCCGCTAGTTAACCTAGATTGTCCAAGTGCCCGCTAGTTAACCTACATAGTCCAAGGGCCCACTAGTTAACCAAGATAGTCCAAGTGTCCTCTAGTTAATCTACATAGTCCAAGTGCCCGCTAGGCAACCTAGATTGTCCAAGTGCCCGTTCGTTAACCTAGATACCCAAGTGCCCGCTAGGTAACTTAGACAGTCCAAGTGTCTGCTAGGTAACCTACATAGTCCAAATGCCCGTTCGTTAACCTACATAGTCCAAGGGCCCACTGGTTAAACTAGATCGTCCAAGTGTCCTCTAGTTAACCTACATAGTACAAATGCACGCTAGTTAACCTACATAGTCCAAGTGCCGCTAGGTAACCTAAATAGTGCAAGTGTCCCCTAGTTAACCTACACAGTCCAAGTGCCCGGTAGTTAACATAGATAGTCCAAGTGCCCACTAGTTAACATATATAGCCAAGTGCCCGCTAGGGAACGTACATAGTCCAAGTGCCCGCTAGGTAACCAAGATAGTCCAAGGGCCCGCTGGTTAACCTACATAGTCCAAGTGCCCAGTAGTTAACTTACATAGTCCAAGTGCCCGCTCTGGAACCTACATAGTCCAAGTGCCTGCTAGGGAACCTACATAGTTCAAGTGTCCGTTGGGAACATACAGAATCCAAGTGCCCGCTAGGGAATCTACATAGTCCAAGGGCCCGCTAGTTAACCTAGATAGTCAAAGTGCCGCTAGATAATCTACAGAGTCCAAGGGCCTGCTAGTTAACCTACATAGTCCAAGTACCCGCTAGTTAACCTAGATCGTCCAAGTGCACGCTAGTTAACGTACATAGTCCAAGTGCCCGCTAGTTAACCTATATAGTCCAAGTGCCCGTTAGGTAACCTAGACAGTCCAAGTGCCCGCTAGGTTACCTGCATATTCCAAGTGCCCGTTCGTTAACTTAGATAGTCCAAGTGCCCACTAGGTAACCTAGATAGTCCAAGAGCCTGCTAGGTAACCTAGATAGTCCAAGGGCCCGCTAGTTAACCTACATAGTCCAAGTGCTCACTTGTTAACTTTGATAGTCCAAGAGCCCGCTAGTTAACCTAGATTGTCCAAGTGCCCGCAAGTTAACCTAGATTGTCAAAGTGCCCGCTAGGGATCCTTCATAATCCAAGTGCCTGCTAGGTAACCTAGATAGTCCAATTGCTCGCTAGTTAAACTAGATAGTCCTAGTGCCCGTTAGTTAACCTAGATAGTCCAATTGCCCACTAGGGGACGTACATAGTCCAAGTGCCCGCTAGGTAACCTAGATAGTCCAAGTGCGCGCTAGGGTATGTACATAGTCCAAGTGCCTGCTAGGAAACCTAGATAGTCCAAGTGCCCGCTATTTAACCTACATAGTCAAATTGCCCGCTAGTTAACCTAAGTAGTACAAATATCTGATAGGGATCCTACATAGTCCAAGTGCCCGCTAGGTAATCTACATAATCCAAGTGCCCATTCGTTAACCTAGATAGTCCAAATGCCCGCTAGGTTACCTAGACAGTCCTAGTGCCCCCTAGTTAACCTACATAGTCCAAGTGCCCGATAGGGAACCTACATAATCCAAGTGCCCAATAGGGAACCTACATAATCCAAGTGCCCGCTAGGGAACCTACACAGTCCATGTGCCCGCTAGGCAACCTACATAGTCCAAGTGCCCATTAGTTAACCTAGATAGTCAAAGTGCCTGCTAGTTAACCTAGATAGTCTAAGTGCCCGCTAGGTAACCTACATAGTCCAAGTTCACGCTTGGTAACCTTAATAGTCCAAATGCCCGCTAGGGAAACTACATAATCCAAGTGCCTGCTAGTTAACCTAGATAATCCAAGTGCCTGCTAGTAAACCTACATAATCCATGGGCCAGCTAGTTAACCTACATGGTGCAAGGGCCCGCTAGTTAACCTAGATCGTGTAAGTGTCCGCTAGTTAACCTACATAGTCCACGTGCCCGCTAGGTAACCTAGATAGTCCAAGTGTGGCTAGGGATCCTTCATAATCCAACTGCCTGCTAGGTAACCTAGATAGTCCAAGTGCCCGCTAGTTAACCTAGATAGTCCTAGTTCCCGTTAGTTAACCTAGATAGTCCAAGTGCCCACTAGGGGACGTACAAAGTCCAAGAGGCCGTGAGTTAACCTACATAGTCCAAGGTCCACTAGTTAACCTAGATAGTCCAAGTGCCCGCTAGTTAACCTACATAGTACAAGGGCCCGCTAGTTGACCTAGATATTCCAAGTTCCTGCTAGTTAACCTAGATAGTCATAGTGCCCGCTAGTTAACCTAAGTAGTACAAATGTCCGATAGGGATCCTACATAGTCCAAGTGCCCGCTAGTTAACCTATATAGTCCAAGTCCCCGCTAGGTAACCTAGATAGTCCACGTGCCCGCTAGTTAACCTACATAGTCCAATTGCCTGCTAGGTAAACTACATAGTCCAAGTCCCCACTAGGTAACCTAGACAGTCCAATTGCCCGCTAGTTAACTTAGACAGTCCAAGTACACGATAGGGAACCTACATAGTCCAAGTGCCCGCTAGGAACCTACATAGTCCAAGTGCTCGCTAGGCAACCTACATAGTCCAAGTGCCCGTTAGTTAACCTAGATAGTCAAAGTGCCTGCTAGGGAACCTACATAGTCCAAGTTACCGCTAGGTAACCTAGATAGTCCAATTGCCCGTTAGGTAACCTACATAGTGGAAGTGTCCGCTAGTTAACCTACATAGTCCAAGTGCCCGCTAGGAAACCTACATAGCTCATGTTCCCGCTAGGTAACCTAGTTAGTCCAATTGCCCGTTAGCTAACCTACATGGTGGAAGTGTCCGCTAGTTAACCTACATAGTCCAAGTGCCCGTTCGTCAACCTAGATAGTCCAAGTGCCCGCTAGGTAACCTAAGTAGTCCAAATGTCCGATAGGGTTCCTACATAGTCCAAGTGCCCGCTGGTAATCTACATAGTCCAAGTGCCCGTTTGTTAACCTAGATAGGCCATGTGCCCACTAGGTAACCTAGACAGCCCATGTGCCCGCTAGGTTACCTACATAGTCCAAGTGCACGTTCGTTAGCCTAATAGTACAAGTGACCGCTGGTAACCTACATAGTCCAAGGGCCCGCTAGGTAACCTTGATAGTCCAAGTGCCTTCTAGTTAACCTACATAGTCCAAGTGCCCGCTAGTTAACCTACAAAGTCCAAGTGCCCGCTGGGAACCTATATAATCCAAGTGCCCGCTAGGGAACCTACATAGTCAAAGTGCCCGCTAGGTAACCTAGATAGTCCAATTGCCTGTTAGCTAACCTACATAGTGGAAGTGTCCGCTAGTTAACCTACATAGTCCAAGTGCCCGTTCGTTAACCTAGAGAGTCCAAGTGCCCGCTAGGTAACCTAAGTAGTCCAAATGTCCGATAGGGATCCTACATAGGCCATGTGCCCACTGGTAATCTACATAGTCCAAGTGCCCGTTCGTTAACCTAGATAGGCCATGTGCCCACTAGGTAACCTAGACAGTCCAAGTGCCCGCTAGGTTACCTACATAGTCCAAGTGCACGTTCGTTAGCCTAGATAGTCCAAGTGCCCGCTGGTAACCTACATAGTCCAAGGGCCCGCTAGGTAACCTAAATAATCCAAATGCCCGCTAGGAAAACTACATAGTCCAAGTGCCCGCTAGTTAACCTAGATAGTCCAAGTGCCCGCTAGTTAACCTAGATAGTCCAAGTGCCTTCTAGTTAACCTACATAGTCCAAGTGCCAGCTAGGTAACCTACATAGTCCAAGTGCCCGCTAGTTAACCTAGATAGTCCAACTGCCCGCTAGTAAACCTAGATAGTAGAAGGGCCCGCTAGTTAATCTAGATAGTCCAAGTGCCCGCTAGTTAACCTAGATAATACAAGTGCCCGCGAGTTAACCTAGATAGTCCAAGGGCCCGCTAGTTAACCTACCTAGTCCAATGTCCGTTAGTTAACCTAGATAGTCCAAGTGCACGCTAGTTAACCTAGATATACCAAGTGCCCGCTAGTTAACCTAGATTGTTCAAGTGCCCGCTAGTTAACGTACATAGTCCAAGGGCCCACTAGTTAACCAAGATAGTCCAAGTGTCCTCTAGTTAACCTACATAGTCCAAGTGCCCGCTAGGTAACCTAGATAGTCCAAGTGCCCGCTAGGCAACTTACATATTCCAAATGCCTGCTAGGCAACCTAGATAGTTCAAGTCCCCTTTCGTTAACCTAGATAGCCAAGTGCCCGCTAGGTAACTTAGACAGTCCAAGTGTCTGCTAGGTAACCTACATAGTCCAAATGCCCGTTTGTTAACCTATATAGTCCAAGGGCCCACTAGTTAACCTAGATCGTCCAAGTGTCCTCTAGTTAACCTACATAGTCCAAGTGCCGCTAGGTAACCTACATAGTGCAAGTGTCCCATAGTTAACTTACGTAGTCCAAGTGCCCGGTAGTTAACATAGATAGTCCAAGTGCCCACTAGTTAACATATATAGCCAAGTGCCCGCTAGGGAACGTACATAGTCCAAGTGCCCGCTAGGTAACCTAGATAGTGCATGTGCCCGGTAGTTAACCTACATAGTCCAAGAGCACGCTAGGTAACCAAGATAGTCCAAGGGCCCGCTGGTTAACCTACATAGTCCAAGTGCCCGGTAGTTAACTTACATAGTCCAAGTGCCCGCTATGTAACCTACATAGTCCAAGTGCCTGCTAGGGAACCTACATATTTCAAGTGTCCGTAGGGAACATACAGAATCCAAGTGCCCGCTAGGGAATCTACATAGTCCAAGGGCCCGCTAGTTAACGTAGATAGTCCAAGTGCCGCTAGATAATCTATATAGTCCAAGGGCCCGCTAGTTAACCTACATAGTCCAAGTATCCGCTAGTTAACCTAGATAGTCCAAGTGCACGCTAGTTAACCTACATAGTCCAAGGGCCCGCTAGTTAACCCATATAGTCCAAGTGCCCGCTAGGGAACCTACATAGTCAAAGTGCCCGCTAGGGAACCTACATAGTCCAAGTCCCCGCTAGTTAACCTAGATAGTCCAATTGCCCGCTAGTTAACCTAGATAGTCCAAGTGCCCGCTAGTTAACCAGGATCATCAAAGTGCCCTCTAGTTAACTTACATAGTCCAAAGGCCTGCTAGTTAACCTACATAGAGCAAGGGCCCACTAGTTAACCTTGATAGTCCAAGTGCCCACTAGTTAACCTACATAGTCCAAGTTCCCGCTAGGTAACCTAGACAGTCCAAGTGACCATTAGGTTACCTACATAGTCCAAGTGCCCGTTCGTTAACGTAGATAGTCCAAGTGCCTTCTAGGTAAACTACATAGTCCAAGTGCCCACTAGGTAACCTAGACTGTCCAATTACCCCCTAGTTAACCTACACAGTCCAAGTACCCGATAGGGAAGCTACATAGTCCAAGTGCTCGCTAGGCAACCTACATAGTTCAAGCGCCCGCTATGTAACCTAGATAGTCCAATTGCCCGTTAGCTAACCTACATAGTGGAAGTGTCCGCTAGTTAACCTACATAGTGCAAGTGCCCGTTCGTTAACCTAGATAGTCCAAGTGCCCGCTAGGTAACCTAAGTAGTCCAAATGTCCGATAGGGATCCTACATAGTCCAAGTGCCCGCTGGTAATCTACATAGTCCAAGTGCCCGTTCGTTAACCTAGATAGGCCATATGCCCACTAGGTAACCTAGACAGTCCAAGTGCCCGCTAGGTTACCTACATAGTCCAAGTGCACGTCCGTTAGCCTAGATAGTCCAAGTGCCCGCTGGTAACCTACATAGTCCAAGGGCCCGCTAGGTAACCTAAATAATCCAAATGCCCGCTAGGAAAACTACATAGTCCAAGTGCCCGCGAGTTAACCTGGATAGTCCAAGGGCCCGCTAGTTAACCTAAATACTCCAATGTCCGTTAGTTAACCTAGAGAGTCCAAGTGCACGCTAGTTAACCTAGATATACCAAGTGCCCGCTAGTTAACCTAGATTGTTCAAGTGCCCGCTACTTAACGTACATAGTCCAAGGGCCCACTAGTTAACCAAGATAGTCCAAGTGTCCTCTAGTTAACCTACATAGTCCAAGTGCCCGCTAGGTAACCTAGATAGTCCAAGTGCCCGCTAGGCAACTTACATAGTCCAAATGCCCGCTAGGCAACCTAGATAGTCCAAGTGCCCGTTCGTTAACCTAGATAGCCAAGTGCCCGCTAGGTAACTTAGACAGTCCAAGTGTCTGCTAGGTAACCTACATAGTCCAAATGCCCGTTCGTTAACCTACATAGTCCAAGGGCCCACTAGTTAACCTAGATCGTCCAAGTGTCCTCTAGTTAACCTACATTGTCCAAGTGCCGCTAGGTAACCTACATAGTGCAAGTGTCCCCTAGTTAACCTACGTAGTCCAAGTGCCCGGTAGTTAACATAGATAGTCCAAGTGCCCACTAGTTAACATATATAGCCAAGTGCCCGCTAGGGAACGCACATAGTCCAAGTGCCCGCTAGGTAACCTAGATAGTGCATGTGCCCGGTAGTTAACCTACATAGCCCAAGTGCCCCTAGGTAACCAAGATAGTCCAAGGGCCCGCTGGTTAACCTACATAGTCCAAGTGCCCGGTAGTTAACTTACATAGTCCAAGTGCCCGCTCTGTAACCTACATAGTCCAAGTGCCTGCTAGGGAACCTACATATTTCAAGTGTCCGTAGGGAACATACAGAATCCAAGTGCCCGCTAGGGAATCTACTTAGTCCAAGGGCCCGCTAGTTAACGTAGATAGTCCAAGTGCCGCTAGATAATCTACATAGTCCAAGGGCCCGCTAGTTAACCTACATAGTCCAAGTATCCGCTAGTTAACCTAGATAGTCCAAGTGCACGCTAGTTAACCTACATAGTCCAAGGGCCCGCTAGTTAACTTATATAGTCCAAGTGCCCGCTAGGGAACCTACATAGTCAAAGTGCCCGCTAGGGAACCTACATAGTCCAAGTCCCCGCTAGTTAACCTAGATAGTCCAATTGCCCGCTAGTTAACCTAGATTGTCCAAGTGCCCGCTAGTTAACCAGGATCATCAAAGTGCCCTCTAGTTAACTTACATAGTCCAAAGGCCTGCTAGTTAACCTACATAGAGCAAGGGCCCACTAGTTAACCTTGATAGTCCAAGTGCCCACTAGTTAACCTACATAGTCCAAGTTCCCGCTAGGTAACCTAGACAGTCCAAGTGACCATTAGGTTACCTACATAGTCCAAGTGCCCGTTCGTTAACGTAGATAGTCCAAGTGCCTCCTAGGTGAACTACATAGTCCAAGTGCCAACTAGGTAACCTAGACTGTCCACTTACCCCCTAGTTAACCTAGACAGTCCAAGTACCCATAGGGAAGCTACATAGTCCAAGTGCTCGCTAGGGAACCTACATAGTCCAAGTGCTCGCTAGGCAACCTACATAGTACAAGCGCCCGGTAGGTAACCTAGATAGTCCAATTGCCCATTAGCTAACCTAGATAATCGAAGTGTCCGCTAGTTAACCTACATAGTCCAAGTGCCCGCTGGTAACCTACATAGTCCAAGGGCCCGCGAGGTAACCTAAATAATCCAAATGCCCGCTAGGGAAACTACATAGTCCAAGTGCCCGTTAGTTAACCTAGATAGTCAAAGTGCCCACTAGGGAACCTACATAGTTCAAGTGTCCGTAGGGAACATACAGAATCCAAGTGCCCGCTAGGGAATCTACTTAGTCCAAGGGCCCGCTAGTTAACCTACCTAGTCGAAGTATCCGCTAGTTAACCTAGATAGTCCAAGTGCACGCTAGTTAACCTACATAGTCCAAGGGCCCGCTAGTTAACCTATATAGTCCAAGTGCCCGCTAGGGAACCTACATAGTCAAAGTGCCCGCTAGGGAACCTACATAGTCCAAGTCCCCGCTAGTTAACCTAGATAGTCCAATTGCCCGCTAGTTAACCTAGATAGTCCAAGTGCCCACTAGTTAACCAGGATCATCAAAGTGCCCTCTAGTTAACTTACATAGTCCAAAGGCCTGCTAGTTAACCTACATAGAGCAAGGGCCCACTAGTTAACCGTGATAGTCCAAGTGCCCACTAGTTAACCTACATAGTCCAAGTTCCCGCTAGGTAACCTAGACAGTCCAAGTGACCATTAGGTTACCTAGATAGTCCAAGTGCCCGTTCGTTAACGTAGATAGTCCAAGTGCCTCCTAGGTAAACTACATAGTCCAAGTGCCCACTAGGTAACCTAGACTGTCCAATTACCCCCTAGTTAACCTAGACAGTCCAAGTACCCGATAGGGAAGCTACATAGTCCAAGTGCTCGCTAGGGAACCTACATAGTCCAAGTGCTCGCTAGGCAACCTACATAGTCCAAGCGCCCGCTAGGTAACCTAGATAGTCCAATTGCCCATTAGCTAACCTAGATAATCGAAGTGTCCGCTAGTTAACCTACATAGCCCAAGTGCCCGTTCGTTAACGTAGATAGGCCAAGTGCCTGCTAGGTAACCTAGACAGTCCAAGTGCCCGCTAGGTTACCTACATAGTCCAAGTGCACGTTCGTTAACCTAGATAGTCCAAGTGCCCGCTGGTAACCTACATAGTCCAAGGGCCCGCTAGGTAACCTTGATAGTCCAAGTGCCTTCTAGTTAACCTACATAGTCCAAGTTCCCGCTTGGTAACCTACATAATCCAAGTGCCCAGTAGGTAACCTAAATAATCCAAATGCCCGCTAGGGAAACTACATAGTCCAAGTGCCCGCTAGTTAACCTAGATAGTCCAAGTGCCCGCTAGTAAACCTAGATAGTCCAAGGGCACGCTAGTTAATCTAGATAGTCCAAGTGCCCGCTAGTTAACCTAGATAGTCCAAGGGCCCGCTAGTTAACCTACATAGTCCAAAGGCCCGATAGAGAACCTACATAATCCACGTGCCCGCTAGGGATCCTACATAGTCCAAGTGCCCGTTATGTAACCTAGATAGTCCAAATTCCCGCCAGGAAACCCACATAGTCCAAGTGCCCGCTGGTTAACGTAGATAGTCCAAGTGCCGCTAGTTAACCTACATAGTCCAAGTACCCGCTAGTTAACCTAGATCGTCCAAGTGCCCGCTAGGTAACCTATATAATCCAAGGGCCCACTAGTTAACCTACATAGTCCAAGGGCCCGCTAGTTAAACTACAAAGTCTAAGTGCCCGCTAGGTTATCTATATAGTCCAAATGCCCGCTAGGGAACCTACATAGTCCAAGTGCCCGCTAGTTAACATACATCGTCCAAGTGCCCGCTAGTTAACCAACATAGTCAATGGGCCCACTAGTTAACCTACGTAGTGCAAGAGCCCGCTAGTTAACCTAGATCGTGCAAGTGTCTGCTAGTTAACCTTCATAGTCGAAGTGTCAGTTAGCTAACCTAGATAGTCCAAGGGCCCGCTCGTTGACTTACATAGTCCAAGTGCCCGCTAGTTAACCTAGATAGTCCTAGTGCCCGTTAGTTAACCTAGAGTGTCCAAGTGCCCACTAGGGGACGTACTTAGTTCAAGTACCCTTTAGCTAACCTAGATAGTCCAAGTGCCCGGTAGTGAACATTGATCGTCCAAGTGCCCGCTAGTTAACCTAGATAGTCCAAGTGCACGCTAGTTAACCTAGAGAGTCCAAGTGCCCTCTAGTTAACCTAGACGTCCAAATGCCCGCTAGTTAACCTACGTAGTCCAAGGTCCGCTAGTAACCCTAGATACTCCAAGTGCTCGCTAGTTAACCTACATAGTACAAGGGACCACTAGTTGACCTAGATAGTCCAAGTGCCCGCTAGTTAACCTAGATAGTCCAAGTGCCCGCTAGGTAACCTAAGTAGTCCAAATGTCCGATAGGAATCCTACATGGTCCAAGTGCCCGCTAGGTAACCTACATAGTCCAAGTGCCCGTTCGTTAACCTAGATAGTCCAAGTGCCCGCTAGGAAATCTACATAGTCCAAGGGCCCGCTAGGTAACCTAGATATTCCAAGTGCCCGCTAGGTAACCTAGAGTCCAAGTGCTCGCCAAGTAACCTACATAGTCTGAGTGTCCGCTATGTAACCTAGATAGTCAAAGTGCCCGTTAGGTAACCTAGATAGGCCAAGTGCCCGCTAGGTAACCTAGACTGTCCAAGTGCTCGCTAGGTTACCTACATATTCCAATTGCCCGTTCGTTAACGTAGATAGTCCAAGTGCCCGCTAGGAAATCTACATAGTCCAAGGGCCCGCTAGGTAACCTAGATAGTCCAAGTGCCCGCTAGGTAACCTAGAGTCCAAGTGCTCGCCAAATAACCGACATAGTCCAAGTGCCCGCTATGTAACCTACATAGTCAAAGTGCCCGTTAGGTAACCTAGATAGGCCAAGTGCCCGCTAGGTAACCTAGATACTCAAAGTGCCCGTTACCTAACCTAGATAGTCCAAGTGCCCGCTAAGCAACATACATAGTCCAAGTGCCCGTTCGTTAACTTGGAAGTCCAAGTGCCCGCTATGTCACCTAGACAGTCCAAGTGCCCGCTAGGTTACCTGCATATTCCAAGTGCCCGTTCGTTAACTTAGATAGTCCAAGGGCCCACTAGGTAACCTATATAGTCCAAGTGCCTGCTAGGTAACCTAGATAGTCCAAGGGCCCGCTAGTTAACCTACATAGTCCAAGAGCTCACTTGTTAGCTTTGATAGTCCAAGTGCCCGCTAGTTATCCTAGATTGTCCAAGTGCCCGCTAGGGATCCTTCATAATCCAAGTGCCTGCTAGGTAACCTTGATAGTCCAAGTGCTCGCTAGTTAACCTAGATAGTCCTAGTGCCCATTAGTTAACCTAGATAGTCCAATTGCACACTAGGGGACGTACATAGTCCTAGTGCCCGCTAGGTAACCTAGATAGTGCAAGTGCGCGCTAGGGTATGTACATAGTCCAAGTGTCTGCTAGGAAACCTAGATAATCCAAGTGCCCGCTATTTAACCTACATAGACAAATTGCCCGCTAGTTAACCTAAGTAGTACAAATGTCTGATAGGGATCCTACATAGTCCAAGTGCCCGCTAGGTAACCTACATTTTCCAAGTGCCCATTCGTTAACCTAGATAGTCAAAGTGCCCACTAGGTAACCTAGACTGTCCAAGTGCCCGCTAGGTTGTCTACATAGTCAAAGTGCCCGTTCGTTAACCTAGATAGTCAAAATGCCCGCTAGGTTACCTAGACAGTCCAAGTGCCCGCTAGTTAACCTACATAGTCCAAGTGCCCGATAGGGAACCTACATAATCCAAGTGCCCGATAGGGAACCTACATTATCCAAGTGCCCGCTAGGGAACCTACACAGTCCATGTACCCGCTAGGCAACCTACATAGTCCAAGTGCCCGTTAGTTAACCTAGATAGTCCAAGTGCCTGCAAGTAAACCTACATAATCCATGGGCCAGCTAGTTAACCGACACAGTGCAAGGGCCCGCTAGTTAACCTAGATCGTGCAAGTGTCCGCTAGTTAACCTACATAGTCCACGTGCCCGCTAGGTAACCTAGATAGTCCAAGTGCCCGCTAGGGATCCTTCATAATCCAAGTGCCTGCTAGGTAACCTAGATAGTCCAAGTGCCCGCTAGTTAACCTAGATAGTCCTAGTTCCCTTTAGTTAACCTAGATAGTCCAAGTGACCACTAGGGGACGTACAAAGTCCAAGTGGCCGCTAGTTAACCTACATAGTCCAAGGTCCACTAGCTAACCTAGATAGTCCAAGTGCCCACTAGTTAACCTACATAGTACAAGGGCCCGCTAGTTGACCTAGATAGTCGAAGTTCCCGCTAGTTAACCTTGATAGTCAAAGTGCCCGCTAGTTAACCAAAGTAGTACAAATGTCCGATAGGGATCCTACATAGTCCAAGTGCCCGCTAGTTAACCTACATAGTCCAAGTCCCCGCTAGGTAACCTAGACAGTCCAAGTGCCCGCTAATTAACCTACATAATCCAAGTGCCTGCTAGGTAAACTACATAGTCCAAGTGCCCACTAGGTAACCTAGACAGTCCAATTGCCCGCTAGTTAACCTAGACCGTCCAAGTACCAGATAGGGAACCTACATAGTCCAAGTGCCCGCTGGGAACCTACATAGTCCAAGTGCTCGCTAGGCAACCTACATAGTCCAAGTGCCCGTTAGTTAACGTAGATAGTCAAAGTGCCTGCTACGTAACCTAAATAGTCCAAGTGCCCGCTAGGGAACCTACATAGTCCAAGTGGCCGCTAGGTAACCTAAATAGTCCAATTGCCCGTTAGCTAACTTAATAGTGGGAGTGTCCGCTAGTTAACCTACTTAGTCCAGGTGCCCGTTCGTTAACCTAGATAGTCCAAGTGCCCGCTAGGTAACCTAAGTAGTCCAAATGTCCGATAGGGATCCTACATAGTCCAAGTGCCCGCTGGTAATCTACACAGTCAAGTGCCCGTTCGTTAACCTAGATAGGCAATGTGCGCACTAGGTAACCTAGACAGTCCAATGCCCGCTAGGTTACCTACATAGTCCAAGTGCACGTTCGTTAACCTAGATAGTCCAAGTGCCCACTGGTAACCTACATAGTCCAAGGGCCCGCTAGGTAACCTTGATAGTCCAAGTGCCCACTAGGTAACCTAAATAATCCAAATGCCCGCTAGGAAAACTACATAGTCCAAGTGCCCGCTAGTTAACCTAGATATTCCAAGTGCCCGCTAGTTAACCTAGATAGTCCAAGTGCCTTCTAGTTAACCTACATAGTCCAATTGCCCGCTAGGTAACCTACATAGTCCATGTGCCCGCTAGTTAACCTAGATAGTCCAAGTGCCCGCTAGTAAACCAAGATAGTCTAAGGGCCCGCTAGTTAATCTAGATAGTCTAAGTGCCGGCTAGTTAACCTAGATAATCCAAATGCCCGATAGTTAACCTACATAGTCCAAGGGCCCTCTAGTTAACCTAGATAGTCCAATTGCCCGCTAGGTAACCTACATAGTCCAAGTGCCCGCTAGTTAACCTAGATAGTCCAAGTGCCCGCAAGTAAACCAAGATAGTCCAAGGGCCCGCTAGTTACTCTAGATACTCCAAGTGCCCGCTAGTTAACCTAGATAATCCAAGTGCCCGATAGTTAACCTACATAGTCCAAGGGCCCTCTAGTTAACCTAGATAGTCCAAATGCCCGCTAGGGGACGTACATAGTCCAAGTGCTCGCTAGGGAACCTACATAGTCCAAGTGCCCGTTAGTTAACCTAGATAGTCAAAGTGCCTGCTAGGTAACCTAAATAGTCCAAGTGCCCGCTAGGGAACCTACATAGTCCAAGTGCCCGCTAGGTAACCTAGATAGTCCAATTGCCCGTTAGCTAACCTAGATAGTCGAAGTGTCCGCTAGTTAATCTACATAGTCCAAGTGCCCGTTAGTTAATCTAGATAGGCTAAGTGCCCGCTAGGTAACCTAGACAGTCCAAGTGCCTGCTAGGTTACCTACATAGTCCAAGTGCACGTTCGTTAACCTAGAAAGTCCAAGTGCCCGCTGGTAACCTACATTGTCCAAGGGCTCGCTAGGTAACCTTGATAGTCCAAGTGTTTTCTAGTTAACCTACATAGTCCAAGTGCCCGCTAGGTAACCTACATAGTCCAAGTGCCCACTAGGTAACCTAAATAATCCAAATGCCTGCTAGGGAAACTACATAGTCCAAGTGCCCGTTAGTTAACCTAGATAGTCCAAGTGCCCACTAGGGGACGTACATAGTCCAAGTGCCCGCTAGGTAACCTAGATAGTCCAAGTACGCGCTAGGGTATGTACATAGTCCGAGTGCCGTCTAGGAAACCTAGATAGTCCAAGTGCCCGCTAGTTAACCTACATAGTCTAAGGGCCCGCTAGTTAACCTACATAGTACAAGGGCCCGCTAGTTGACCTACATAGTACAAGTGCCCGCTAGTTAACCTAGATAGTCCAAGTGCCCGCTAGTTAACGTAAGTAGTCCAAATGTCCGATAGGGATCCTACATAGTCCAAGTGCCCGCTAGGTAACCTACATAGTTCAAGTGCCCGTTCGTTAACCTAGATAGTCCAAGTGCCTGCTAGGTTACCTAGACAGTCCAAGTGCCCGCTAGTTAACCTAGATAGTCCAAGTGCGCACTAGGGTATGTACATAGTCCGAGTGCCAGATAGGAAACCTAGATAGTCCAAGTGCCCGCTAGTTAACCTACACAGTCCAAGGGCCCGCTAGTTAACCTATATAGTCCATGTGCCCGCTAGTTAACCTACATAGTCCAAATGTCTGATAGGGATCCTACATAGTCCAAGGACCCGCTAGGTAACCTACATAGTCCAAGTGCCCGTTCGTTAACCTAGATAGTCAAAGTGCCCGCTAGGTAACCTAGACAGTCCAAGTGCCTGTTCGTTAACCTACATAGTCCATGTGCCCGCTAGGTAACCTACATAGTCCAAGTGCCCACTAGGTAACCTAAATAGTCCAAATGCCCGCTAGGGAAACTACATAGTCCAAGTGCCTGCTAGTTAACCTAGATAGTCCAAGTGCCTGCTAGTAAACCTACATAATCCATGGGCCCACTAGTTAACCTACATAGTGCAATGGCCCGCTAGTTAACCTAGATCGGCAAGTGACCGCAAGTTAACCTACATAGTCCTCGTGCCCGCTAGTTAACCTAGATAGTCCAAGTGCTGGCTAGGGATCCTTCATAATCCAAGTGCCTGTTAGGTAACCTAGATAGTCCAAGTGCCTGCTAGTTAACCTAGATAGTCCTAGTGCCCGTTAGTTAACCTAGATAGTCCAAGTGCCCACTAGGGGACGTACATAGTCCAAGGGCCCGCTAGTTAACCTACATAGTCCAAGGTCCGTTAGTTCACCTAGATAGTCCAAGTGCCCGCTAGTTAACCTACATAGTACAAGGGTCCGCTAGTTTACCTAGATAGTCCAAGTGCCCGCTAGTTACCCTAGATAGTCAAAGTGCCCGCTAGTTAACCGAAGTAGTAAAAATGTCCGATAGGGATCCTACATAGTCCAAGTGCCCGCTAGTTAACCTACATAGTCCAAGTCCCTGCTAGGTAACCTAGACAGTCCAAGTGACCATTAGGTCACCTACATAGTCCAAGTGCCCGTTCGTTAACCTAGACAGTCCACGTACCCGATAGGGAACCTACATAGTCCAAGTGCCCGCTAGGGAACCTACATAGTCCAAGTGCTCGCTAGGTAAACTACATAGTCCAAGTGCCCGCTAGTTAACCTAGACAGTCCAAGTACCCGATAAGGAACCTACATAGTCCAAGTGCCCGCTGGGAACCTACATAGTCCAAGTGCTCGCTAGGCAACCTACATAGTCCAAGTGCACGTTAGTTAACCTAGATAGTCAAAGTGCCTGCTAGGTAACCTATATAGTCCAAGTGCCCACTAGGTAACCTAGACAGTCCAAGTGCCCGCTAGGTTACCTACATAGTCCAAGTGCACGTTCGTTAACTTAGATATTCCAAGTGCCCGCTGGTAATCTACATAGTCCAAGGGCCCGCTAGGTAACCTTGATAGTCCAAGTGCCTGCTAGGTAACCTAAATAGTCCAAGTACCCGATAGGGAACCTACATAGTCCAAGTGCCCGCTAGGGAACCTACATAGCCCAAGTGCTCGCTAGGTAAACTACATAGTCCAAGTGCCCACTAGGTAACATAGACAGTCCAATTGCCCGCTAGTTAACCTAGACAGTCCAAGTACCCGATATTGAACCTACATAGTCCAAGTGCCCGCTGGGAACCTACATAGTCCAAGTGCTCGCTAGGCAACCTACATAGTCCAAGTGCCCGTTAGTTAACCTAGATAGTCAAAGTGCCTGCTAGGTAACCTATATAGTCCAAGTGCCCGCTAGGGAACCTACATAGTCCAAGTGCCCGTTCGTTAACCTAGATAGTCCAAGTTCCCGCTAGGTAACCTAAGTAGTCCAAATGTCCGATAGGGATCCTACATCGTCCAAGTGCCCGCTGGTAACCTACATAGTCTTAGGGCCCGCTAGGTAACCTTGATAGTCCAAGTGCCCACTAGTTAACCTACATAGTCCAAGTTCCCGCTAGGTAACCTAGACAGTCCAAGTGACCATTAGGTTACCTACATAGTCCAAGTGCCCGTTCGTTAACGTAGATAGTCCAAGTGCCTTCTAGGTAAACTACATAGTCCAAGTGCCCACTAGGTAACCTAGACTGTCCAATTACCCCCTAGTTAACCTACACAGTCCAAGTACCCGATAGGGAAGCTACATAGTCCAAGTGCTCGCTAGGCAACCTACATAGTTCAAGCGCCCGCTATGTAACCTAGATAGTCCAATTGCCCGTTAGCTAACCTACATAGTGGAAGTGTCCGCTAGTTAACCTACATAGTCCAAGTGCCCGTTCGTTAACCTAGATAGTCCAAGTGCCCGCTAGGTAACCTAAGTAGTCCAAATGTCCGATAGGGATCCTACATAGTCCAAGTGCCCGCTGGTAATCTACATAGTCCAAGTGCCCGTTCGTTAACCTAGATAGGCCATATGCCCACTAGGTAACCTAGACAGTCCAAGTGCCCGCTAGGTTACCTACATAGTCCAAGTGCACGTCCGTTAGCCTAGATAGTCCAAGTGCCCGCTGGTAACCTACATAGTCCAAGGGCCCGCTAGGTAACCTAAATAATCCAAATGCCCGCTAGGAAAACTACATAGTCCAAGTGCCCGCGAGTTAACCTGGATAGTCCAAGGGCCCGCTAGTTAACCTACCTACTCCAATGTCCGTTAGTTAACCTAGAGAGTCCAAGTGCACGCTAGTTAACCTAGATATACCAAGTGCCCGCTAGTTAACCTAGATTGTTCAAGTGCCCGCTACTTAACGTACATAGTCCAAGGGCCCACTAGTTAACCAAGATAGTCCAAGTGTCCTCTAGTTAACCTACATAGTCCAAGTGCCCGCTAGGTAACCTAGATAGTCCAAGTGCCCGCTAGGCAACTTACATAGTCCAAATGCCCGCTAGGCAACCTAGATAGTCCAAGTGCCCGTTCGTTAACCTAGATAGCCAAGTGCCCGCTAGGTAACTTAGACAGTCCAAGTGTCTGCTAGGTAACCTACATAGTCCAAATGCCCGTTCGTTAACCTACATCGTCCAAGGGCCCACTAGTTAACCTAGATCGTCCAAGTGTCCTCTAGTTAACCTACATTGTCCAAGTGCCGCTAGGTAACCTACATAGTGCAAGTGTCCCCTAGTTAACCTACATAGTCCAAGTGCCTGGTAGTTAACATAGATAGTCCAAGTGCCCACTAGTTAACATATATAGCCAAGTGCCCGCTAGGGAACGCACATAGTCCAAGTGCCCGCTAGGTAACCTAGATAGTGCATGTGCCCGGTAGTTAACCTACATAGCCCAAGTGCCCCTAGGTAACCAAGATAGTCCAAGGGCCCGCTGGTTAACCTACATAGTCCAAGTGCCCGGTAGTTAACTTACATAGTCCAAGTGCCCGCTCTGTAACCTACATAGTCCAAGTGCCTGCTAGGGAACCTACATATTTCAAGTGTCCGTAGGGAACATACAGAATCCAAGTGCCCGCTAGGGAATCTACTTAGTCCAAGGGCCCGCTAGTTAACGTAGATAGTCCAAGTGCCGCTAGATAATCTACATAGTCCAAGGGCCCGCTAGTTAACCTACATAGTCCAAGTATCCGCTAGTTAACCTAGATAGTCCAAGTGCACGCTAGTTAACCTACATAGTCCAAGGGCCCGCTAGTTAACTTATATAGTCCAAGTGCCCGCTAGGGAACCTACATAGTCAAAGTGCCCGCTAGGGAACCTACATAGTCCAAGTCCCCGCTAGTTAACCTAGATAGTCCAATTGCCCGCTAGTTAACCTAGATTGTCCAAGTGCCCGCTAGTTAACCAGGATCATCAAAGTGCCCTCTAGTTAACTTACATAGTCCAAAGGCCTGCTAGTTAACCTACATAGAGCAAGGGCCCACTAGTTAACCTTGATAGTCCAAGTGCCCACTAGTTAACCTACATAGTCCAAGTTCCCGCTAGGTAACCTAGACAGTCCAAGTGACCATTAGGTTACCTACATAGTCCAAGTGCCCGTTCGTTAACGTAGATAGTCCAAGTGCCTCCTAGGTGAACTACATAGTCCAAGTGCCAACTAGGTAACCTAGACTGTCCACTTACCCCCTAGTTAACCTAGACAGTCCAAGTACCCATAGGGAAGCTACATAGTCCAAGTGCTCGCTAGGGAACCTACATAGTCCAAGTGCTCGCTAGGCAACCTACATAGTACAAGCGCCCGGTAGGTAACCTAGATAGTCCAATTGCCCATTAGCTAACCTAGATAATCGAAGTGTCCGCTAGTTAACCTACATAGTCCAAGTGCCCGCTGGTAACCTACATAGTCCAAGGGCCCGCGAGGTAACCTAAATAATCCAAATGCCCGCTAGGGAAACTACATAGTCCAAGTGCCCGTTAGTTAACCTAGATAGTCAAAGTGCCCACTAGGGAACCTACATAGTTCAAGTGTCCGTAGGGAACATACAGAATCCAAGTGCCCGCTAGGGAATCTACTTAGTCCAAGGGCCCGCTAGTTAACCTACCTAGTCGAAGTATCCGCTAGTTAACCTAGATAGTCCAAGTGCACGCTAGTTAACCTACATAGTCCAAGGGCCCGCTAGTTAACCTATATAGTCCAAGTGCCCGCTAGGGAACCTACATAGTCAAAGTGCCCGCTAGGGAACCTACATAGTCCAAGTCCCCGCTAGTTAACCTAGATAGTCCAATTGCCCGCTAGTTAACCTAGATAGTCCAAGTGCCCACTAGTTAACCAGGATCATCAAAGTGCCCTCTAGTTAACTTACATAGTCCAAAGGCCTGCTAGTTAACCTACATAGAGCAAGGGCCCACTAGTTAACCGTGATAGTCCAAGTGCCCACTAGTTAACCTACATAGTCCAAGTTCCCGCTAGGTAACCTAGACAGTCCAAGTGACCATTAGGTTACCTAGATAGTCCAAGTGCCCGTTCGTTAACGTAGATAGTCCAAGTGCCTCCTAGGTAAACTACATAGTCCAAGTGCCCACTAGGTAACCTAGACTGTCCAATTACCCCCTAGTTAACCTAGACAGTCCAAGTACCCGATAGGGAAGCTACATAGTCCAAGTGCTCGCTAGGGAACCTACATAGTCCAAGTGCTCGCTAGGCAACCTACATAGTCCAAGCGCCCGCTAGGTAACCTAGATAGTCCAATTGCCCATTAGCTAACCTAGATAATCGAAGTGTCCGCTAGTTAACCTACATAGCCCAAGTGCCCGTTCGTTAACGTAGATAGGCCAAGTGCCTGCTAGGTAACCTAGACAGTCCAAGTGCCCGCTAGGTTACCTACATAGTCCAAGTGCACGTTCGTTAACCTAGATAGTCCAAGTGCCCGCTGGTAACCTACATAGTCCAAGGGCCCGCTAGGTAACCTTGATAGTCCAAGTGCCTTCTAGTTAACCTACATAGTCCAAGTTCCCGCTTGGTAACCTACATAATCCAAGTGCCCAGTAGGTAACCTAAATAATCCAAATGCCCGCTAGGGAAACTACATAGTCCAAGTGCCCGCTAGTTAACCTAGATAGTCCAAGTGCCCGCTAGTAAACATAGATAGTCCAAGGGCACGCTAGTTAATCTAGATAGTCCAAGTGCCCGCTAGTTAACCTAGATAGTCCAAGGGCCCGCTAGTTAACCTACATAGTCCAAAGGCCCGATAGAGAACCTACATAATCCACGTGCCCGCTAGGGATCCTACATAGTCCAAGTGCCCGTTATGTAACCTAGATAGTCCAAATTCCCGCCAGGAAACCCACATAGTCCAAGTGCCCGCTGGTTAACGTAGATAGTCCAAGTGCCGCTAGTTAACCTACATAGTCCAAGTACCCGCTAGTTAACCTAGATCGTCCAAGTGCCCGCTAGGTAACCTATATAATCCAAGGGCCCACTAGTTAACCTACATAGTCCAAGGGCCCGCTAGTTAAACTACAAAGTCTAAGTGCCCGCTAGGTTATCTATATAGTCCAAATGCCCGCTAGGGAACCTACATAGTCCAAGTGCCCGCTAGTTAACATACATCGTCCAAGTGCCCGCTAGTTAACCAACATAGTCAATGGGCCCACTAGTTAACCTACGTAGTGCAAGAGCCCGCTAGTTAACCTAGATCGTGCAAGTGTCTGCTAGTTAACCTTCATAGTCGAAGTGTCAGTTAGCTAACCTAGATAGTCCAAGGGCCCGCTCGTTGACTTACATAGTCCAAGTGCCCGCTAGTTAACCTAGATAGTCCTAGTGCCCGTTAGTTAACCTAGAGTGTCCAAGTGCCCACTAGGGGACGTACTTAGTTCAAGTACCCTTTAGCTAACCTAGATAGTCCAAGTGCCCGGTAGTGAACATTGATCATCCAAGTGCCCGCTAGTTAACCTAGATAGTCCAAGTGCACGCTAGTTAACCTAGAGAGTCCAAGTGCCCTCTAGTTAACCTAGACGTCCAAATGCCCGCTAGTTAACCTACGTAGTCCAAGGTCCGCTAGTAACCCTAGATACTCCAAGTGCTCGCTAGTTAACCTACATAGTACAAGGGACCACTAGTTGACCTAGATAGTCCAAGTGCCCGCTAGTTAACCTAGATAGTCCAAGTGCCCGCTAGGTAACCTAAGTAGTCCAAATGTCCGATAGGAATCCTACATGGTCCAAGTGCCCGCTAGGTAACCTACATAGTCCAAGTGCCCGTTCGTTAACCTAGATAGTCCAAGTGCCCGCTAGGAAATCTACATAGTCCAAGGGCCCGCTAGGTAACCTAGATAGTCCAAGTGCCCGCTAGGTAACCTAGAGTCCAAGTGCTCGCCAAGTAACCTACATAGTCTGAGTGTCCGCTATGTAACCTAGATAGTCAAAGTGCCCGTTAGGTAACCTAGATAGGCCAAGTGCCCGCTAGGTAACCTAGACTGTCCAAGTGCTCGCTAGGTTACCTACATATTCCAATTGCCCGTTCGTTAACGTAGATAGTCCAAGTGCCCGCTAGGAAATCTACATAGTCCAAGGGCCCGCTAGGTAACCTAGATAGTCCAAGTGCCCGCTAGGTAACCTAGAGTCCAAGTGCTCGCCAAATAACCGACATAGTCCAAGTGCCCGCTATGTAACCTACATAGTCAAAGTGCCCGTTAGGTAACCTAGATAGGCCAAGTGCCCGCTAGGTAACCTAGATACTCAAAGTGCCCGTTACCTAACCTAGATAGTCCAAGTGCCCGCTAAGCAACATACATAGTCCAAGTGCCCGTTCGTTAACTTGGAAGTCCAAGTGCCCGCTATGTCACCTAGACAGTCCAAGTGCCCGCTAGGTTACCTGCATATTCCAAGTGCCCGTTCGTTAACTTAGATAGTCCAAGGGCCCACTAGGTAACCTATATAGTCCAAGTGCCTGCTAGGTAACCTAGATAGTCCAAGGGCCCGCTAGTTAACCTACATAGTCCAAGAGCTCACTTGTTAGCTTTGATAGTCCAAGTGCCCGCTAGTTATCCTAGATTGTCCAAGTGCCCGCTAGGGATCCTTCATAATCCAAGTGCCTGCTAGGTAACCTTGATAGTCCAAGTGCTCGCTAGTTAACCTAGATAGTCCTAGTGCCCATTAGTTAACCTAGATAGTCCAATTGCACACTAGGGGACGTACATAGTCCTAGTGCCCGCTAGGTAACCTAGATAGTGCAAGTGCGCGCTAGGGTATGTACATAGTCCAAGTGTCTGCTAGGAAACCTAGATAATCCAAGTGCCCGCTATTTAACCTACATAGACAAATTGCCCGCTAGTTAACCTAAGTAGTACAAATGTCTGATAGGGATCCTACATAGTCCAAGTGCCCGCTAGGTAACCTACATTTTCCAAGTGCCCATTCGTTAACCTAGATAGTCAAAGTGCCCACTAGGTAACCTAGACTGTCCAAGTACCCGCTAGGTTGTCTACATAGTCAAAGTGCCCGTTCGTTAACCTAGATAGTCAAAATGCCCGCTAGGTTACCTAGACAGTCCAAGTGCCCGCTAGTTAACCTACATAGTCCAAGTGCCCGATAGGGAACCTACATAATCCAAGTGCCCGATAGGGAACCTACATTATCCAAGTGCCCGCTAGGGAACCTACACAGTCCATGTGCCCGCTAGGCAACCTACATAGTCCAAGTGCCCGTTAGTTAACCTAGATAGTCCAAGTGCCTGCAAGTAAACCTACATAATCCATGGGCCAGCTAGTTAACCGACACAGTGCAAGGGCCCGCTAGTTAACCTAGATCGTGCAAGTGTCCGCTAGTTAACCTACATAGTCCACGTGCCCGCTAGGTAACCTAGATAGTCCAAGTGCCCGCTAGGGATCCTTCATAATCCAAGTGCCTGCTAGGTAACCTAGATAGTCCAAGTGCCCGCTAGTTAACCTAGATAGTCCTAGTTCCCTTTAGTTAACCTAGATAGTCCAAGTGACCACTAGGGGACGTACAAAGTCCAAGTGGCCGCTAGTTAACCTACATAGTCCAAGGTCCACTAGCTAACCTAGATAGTCCAAGTGCCCACTAGTTAACCTACATAGTACAAGGGCCCGCTAGTTGACCTAGATAGTCGAAGTTCCCGCTAGTTAACCTTGATAGTCAAAGTGCCCGCTAGTTAACCAAAGTAGTACAAATGTCCGATAGGGATCCTACATAGTCCAAGTGCCCGCTAGTTAACCTACATAGTCCAAGTCCCCGCTAGGTAACCTAGACAGTCCAAGTGCCCGCTAATTAACCTACATAATCCAAGTGCCTGCTAGGTAAACTACATAGTCCAAGTGCCCACTAGGTAACCTAGACAGTCCAATTGCCCGCTAGTTAACCTAGACCGTCCAAGTACCAGATAGGGAACCTACATAGTCCAAGTGCCCGCTGGGAACCTACATAGTCCAAGTGCTCGCTAGGCAACCTACATAGTCCAAGTGCCCGTTAGTTAACGTAGATAGTCAAAGTGCCTGCTACGTAACCTAAATAGTCCAAGTGCCCGCTAGGGAACCTACATAGTCCAAGTGGCCGCTAGGTAACCTAAATAGTCCAATTGCCCGTTAGCTAACTTAATAGTGGGAGTGTCCGCTAGTTAACCTACTTAGTCCAGGTGCCCGTTCGTTAACCTAGATAGTCCAAGTGCCCGCTAGGTAACCTAAGTAGTCCAAATGTCCGATAGGGATCCTACATAGTCCAAGTGCCCGCTGGTAATCTACACAGTCAAGTGCCCGTTCGTTAACCTAGATAGGCAATGTGCGCACTAGGTAACCTAGACAGTCCAATGCCCGCTAGGTTACCTACATAGTCCAAGTGCACGTTCGTTAACCTAGATAGTCCAAGTGCCCACTGGTAACCTACATAGTCCAAGGGCCCGCTAGGTAACCTTGATAGTCCAAGTGCCCACTAGGTAACCTAAATAATCCAAATGCCCGCTAGGAAAACTACATAGTCCAAGTGCCCGCTAGTTAACCTAGATATTCCAAGTGCCCGCTAGTTAACCTAGATAGTCCAAGTGCCTTCTAGTTAACCTACATAGTCCAATTGCCCGCTAGGTAACCTACATAGTCCATGTGCCCGCTAGTTAACCTAGATAGTCCAAGTGCCCGCTAGTAAACCAAGATAGTCTAAGGGCCCGCTAGTTAATCTAGATAGTCCAAGTGCCGGCTAGTTAACCTAGATAATCCAAATGCCCGATAGTTAACCTACATAGTCCAAGGGCCCTCTAGTTAACCTAGATAGTCCAATTGCCCGCTAGGTAACCTACATAGTCCAAGTGCCCGCTAGTTAACCTAGATAGTCCAAGTGCCCGCAAGTAAACCAAGATAGTCCAAGGGCCCGCTAGTTACTCTAGATACTCCAAGTGCCCGCTAGTTAACCTAGATAATCCAAGTGCCCGATAGTTAACCTACATAGTCCAAGGGCCCTCTAGTTAACCTAGATAGTCCAAATGCCCGCTAGGGGACGTACATAGTCCAAGTGCTCGCTAGGGAACCTACATAGTCCAAGTGCCCGTTAGTTAACCTAGATAGTCAAAGTGCCTGCTAGGTAACCTAAATAGTCCAAGTGCCCGCTAGGGAACCTACATAGTCCAAGTGCCCGCTAGGTAACCTAGATAGTCCAATTGCCCGTTAGCTAACCTAGATAGTCGAAGTGTCCGCTAGTTAATCTACATAGTCCAAGTGCCCGTTAGTTAATCTAGATAGGCTAAGTGCCCGCTAGGTAACCTAGACAGTCCAAGTGCCTGCTAGGTTACCTACATAGTCCAAGTGCACGTTCGTTAACCTAGAAAGTCCAAGTGCCCGCTGGTAACCTACATTGTCCAAGGGCTCGCTAGGTAACCTTGATAGTCCAAGTGTTTTCTAGTTAACCTACATAGTCCAAGTGCCCGCTAGGTAACCTACATAGTCCAAGTGCCCACTAGGTAACCTAAATAATCCAAATGCCTGCTAGGGAAACTACATAGTCCAAGTGCCCGTTAGTTAACCTAGATAGTCCAAGTGCCCACTAGGGGACGTACATAGTCCAAGTGCCCGCTAGGTAACCTAGATAGTCCAAGTACGCGCTAGGGTATGTACATAGTCCGAGTGCCGTCTAGGAAACCTAGATAGTCCAAGTGCCCGCTAGTTAACCTACATAGTCTAAGGGCCCGCTAGTTAACCTACATAGTACAAGGGCCCGCTAGTTGACCTACATAGTACAAGTGCCCGCTAGTTAACCTAGATAGTCCAAGTGCCCGCTAGTTAACGTAAGTAGTCCAAATGTCCGATAGGGATCCTACATAGTCCAAGTGCCCGCTAGGTAACCTACATAGTTCAAGTGCCCGTTCGTTAACCTAGATAGTCCAAGTGCCTGCTAGGTTACCTAGACAGTCCAAGTGCCCGCTAGTTAACCTAGATAGTCCAAGTGCGCACTAGGGTATGTACATAGTCCGAGTGCCAGATAGGAAACCTAGATAGTCCAAGTGCCCGCTAGTTAACCTACACAGTCCAAGGGCCCGCTAGTTAACCTATATAGTCCATGTGCCCGCTAGTTAACCTACATAGTCCAAATGTCTGATAGGGATCCTACATAGTCCAAGGACCCGCTAGGTAACCTACATAGTCCAAGTGCCCGTTCGTTAACCTAGATAGTCAAAGTGCCCGCTAGGTAACCTAGACAGTCCAAGTGCCTGTTCGTTAACCTACATAGTCCATGTGCCCGCTAGGTAACCTACATAGTCCAAGTGCCCACTAGGTAACCTAAATAGTCCAAATGCCCGCTAGGGAAACTACATAGTCCAAGTGCCTGCTAGTTAACCTAGATAGTCCAAGTGCCTGCTAGTAAACCTACATAATCCATGGGCCCACAAGTTAACCTACATAGTGCAATGGCCCGCTAGTTAACCTAGATCGGCAAGTGACCGCAAGTTAACCTACATAGTCCTCGTGCCCGCTAGTTAACCTAGATAGTCCAAGTGCTGGCTAGGGATCCTTCATAATCCAAGTGCCTGTTAGGTAACCTAGATAGTCCAAGTGCCTGCTAGTTAACCTAGATAGTCCTAGTGCCCGTTAGTTAACCTAGATAGTCCAAGTGCCCACTAGGGGACGTACATAGTCCAAGGGCCCGCTAGTTAACCTATATAGTCCAAGGTCCGTTAGTTCACCTAGATAGTCCAAGTGCCCGCTAGTTAACCTACATAGTACAAGGGTCCGCTAGTTTACCTAGATAGTCCAAGTGCCCGCTAGTTACCCTAGATAGTCAAAGTGCCCGCTAGTTAACCTAAGTAGTAAAAATGTCCGATAGGGATCCTACATAGTCCAAGTGCCCGCTAGTTAACCTACATAGTCCAAGTCCCTGCTAGGTAACCTAGACAGTCCAAGTGACCATTAGGTTACCTACATAGTCCAAGTGCCCGTTCGTTAACCTAGACAGTCCACGTACCCGATAGGGAACCTACATAGTCCAAGTGCCCGCTAGGGAACCTACATAGTCCAAGTGCTCGCTAGGTAAACTACATAGTCCAAGTGCCCGCTAGTTAACCTAGACAGTCCAAGTACCCGATAAGGAACCTACATAGTCCAAGTGCCCGCTGGGAACCTACATAGTCCAAGTGCTCGCTAGGCAACCTACATAGTCCAAGTGCACGTTAGTTAACCTAGATAGTCAAAGTGCCTGCTAGGTAACCTATATAGTCCAAGTGCCCACTAGGTAACCTAGACAGTCCAAGTGCCCGCTAGGTTACCTACATAGTCCAAGTGCACGTTCGTTAACTTAGATATTCCAAGTGCCCGCTGGTAATCTACATAGTCCAAGGGCCCGCTAGGTAACCTTGATAGTCCAAGTGCCTGCTAGGTAACCTAAATAGTCCAAGTACCCGATAGGGAACCTACATAGTCCAAGTGCCCGCTAGGGAACCTACATAGCCCAAGTGCTCGCTAGGTAAACTACATAGTCCAAGTGCCCACTAGGTAACATAGACAGTCCAATTGCCCGCTAGTTAACCTAGACAGTCCAAGTACCCGATATTGAACCTACATAGTCCAAGTGCCCGCTGGGAACCTACATAGTCCAAGTGCTCGCTAGGCAACCTACATAGTCCAAGTGCCCGTTAGTTAACCTAGATAGTCAAAGTGCCTGCTAGGTAACCTATATAGTCCAAGTGCCCGCTAGGGAACCTACATAGTCCAAGTGCCCGTTCGTTAACCTAGATAGTCCAAGTTCCCGCTAGGTAACCTAAGTAGTCCAAATGTCCGATAGGGATCCTACATCGTCCAAGTGCCCGCTGGTAACCTACATAGTCTTAGGGCCCGCTAGGTAACCTTGATAGTCCAAGTGCCTTCTAGTTAACCTACATAGTCCAAGTGCCCGCTAGGTAACCTACATAGTCCAAGTGCCCACGAGGTAATCTAAATAATCCAAATGCCCGCTAGGGAAACTACATAGTCCAAGTGCCCGCTAGTGAACCTAGATAGTCCAAGTGCCCGCTAGTAAACCTAGATAGTCCAAGGGCCCGCTAGTTAATCTAGATTGTCCAAGTGCCCGCTAGTTAACCTAGATCATCCAAGTGCCCGCTAGTAAACCTAGATAATCCAAGTGCCCGATAGTTAACCTACATAGCCCAAGTGCCCGCTAGGTAACCTACATAGTCCAATTGCCCGTTAGCTAACCTAGATAGTCGAAGTGTCCGCTAGTTAACCTACATAGTCCAAGTGCCCGTTAGTTAATCTAGATAGGCCAAGTGCCCGCTAGGTAACCTAGACAGTCCAAGTGCCTGCTAGGTTACCTACATAGTCCAAGTGCGCGTTCGTTAACCTAGAAAGTCCAAGTGCCCGCTGGTAACCTACATTGTCCAAAGGCCCGCTAGGTAACCTTGATAGTCCAAGTGCTTTCTAGTTAACCTACACAGTCCAAGTGCCCGCTAGGTAACCTACATAGTCCCAGTGCCCACTAGGTAACCTATACAATCCAAATGCCCGCTAGGGAAACTACATAGTCCAAGTGCCCATTAATTAACCTAGATAGTCCAAGTGCCCACTAGGGGACGTACATAGTCCAAGTGCCCGCTAGGTAACCTAGATAGTCCAAGTGCGCGCTAGGGTATGTACATAGTCTGAGTGCCGGCTAGGAAACCTAGATAGTCCAAGTGCCCGCTAGTTAACCTACATAGTACAAGGGCCCGCTAGTTGACCTAGATAGTCCAAGTGCCCGCTAGTTACCCTAGATAGTCCAAGTGCCCGCTAGTTAACCTAAGTAATCCAAATGTCCGATAGGGATCCTACAGAGTCCAAGTGCCCGCTAGGTAACCTACATAGTCCAAGTGCCCGTTCGTTAACCTAGATAGTCAAAGTGCACGCTAGGTAAACTAGACAGTCCAAGTGCCCACTAGGTTACCTATATAGTCCAAGTGCCCGTTTGTTAACCTAGGTAGTCCAAGTGCCTGCTAGGTTACCTAGGCAGTCCAAGTGCCCGCTAGTTAACCTACATAGTCCAAGTGCCCGATAGGGAACCTACATAGTCCAAGTGCCCGCTAGGCAACCTACAAAGTCCAAGTTCCCGATGGTAACCTAAATAGTACAAATGCCCGCTAGGGAAACTACATAGTCCAAGTGCCCGCTAGTTAACCTACATAGTCCAAGTGCCCACTAGGTAACATAGACTGTCCAATTGCCCGCTAGTTAACCTAGACAGTCCAAGTACCCGATATTGAACCTACATAGTCCAAGTGCCCGCTGGGAACCTACATAGTCCAAGTGCTCGCTAGGCAACCTACATAGTCCAAGTGCCCGTTAGTTAACCTAGATAGTCAAAGTGCCTGCTAGGTAACCTAAATAGTCCAAGTGCCCGCTAGGGAACCTACATAGCCCAAGTGCCCGCTAGGTAACCTAGATAGTCCAATTGCCCGTTAGCTAACCTAGATAGTCGAAGTGTCCGCTAGTTAACCTACATAGTCCAAGTGCCCGTTCGTTAACCTAGATAAGCCAAGTGCCCGCTAGGTAACCTAGACAGTCCAAGTGCCTGCTAGGTAACCTAGATAGTCCAAGTGCCCGCTAGGCATCCTTCATAATCCAAGTGCCTGCTAGGTAACCTAGATAGTCCAAGTGCCCGCTAGTTAACCTAGATAGTCCTAGTGCCCGTTAGTTAACCTAGATAGTCCAAGTGCCCACTAGGGGACGTACATAGTCCAAGTGCCCGCTAGTTAACCTACATAGTACAAGGTCCATTAGTTAACGTAGATAGTCCAAGTGCCCGCTATTTAACCTACATAGTAGAAGGGCCCGCTAGTTGTCCTAGATAGTCCAAGTGCCCACTAGTTAACCTAGGTAGTCAAAGTGCGCGCTAGTTAACCTTAGTAGTAAAAATGTCCGATAGGGACCCTACATAGTCCAAGTGCCCGCTAGTTAACCTACATAGTCCAAGTCCCCGCTAGGTAACCTAGACACTCCAAGTGACCATTAGGTTACCTACATAGTCCAAGTGCCCATTCGTTAACCTACATAGTCCAAGTGCCCGCTAGGTAACGTAGATAGCCCAAGAGCCCGCTAGGGAACGTCCATAGTCCAGGTGCCCTCTAGGTAACCTAGATAGTCCAAGTGCCCGCTAGTTAACCTACATAGTCCAAGTGACTGCTAGGTAAACTACATAGTCCAAGTGCCCACTAGTTAACCTAGACATCCAATTGCCAGATAGTTTACCTAGACAGTCCAAGTACCCGATACATAGTCCAAGTGCCCGCTAGGGAACCTACATAGTCCAATTGCCCGTTAGCTAACCTAGATAGTCGAAGTGTCCGCAAGTTGACCTACATAGTCCAAGTGCCCGATCGTTAACCTAGATAGGCCAAGTGCCCGCTAGGTAACCTAGACAGTCCAAGTGCCCGCTAGATTACCTACATACTCCAAGTGCACGTTCGTTAATCTAGGTAGTCTAAGTGCCCGTGGTAACCTACATAGTCCAAGAGCCCGCTAGGTAACCTTGATAGTCCAAGTGCCTTCTAGATAACCTACATAGTTCAAGTGCCCGCAAGGTAACCTACATAGTCCAAGTGCCCACTAGGTAACCTAAGTAATCCAAATGCCCGCTAGGGAAACTCCATAGTCCAAGTGCCTGCTAGTTAACCTAGATAATCCAAGTGCCCGCTAGTAAACCTTGATAGTCCAAGGGCCCGCTAGTTAATCTAGATGGTCCTAGTGCCCGCTAGTTAACCTAGATAGTCCAAGGCTCCGCTAGTTAATCTAGATAGTACCAGTGCCCGCTAGTTAACCTAGCTAATCCATGTGCGCGCTAGTTAACCTACATAGTCCTAGGGCCCTCTAGTTAACCTAGATAGTCCAAGTGCCCGCTAGGGTACGTACATAGTCCAAGTGCCCGCTAGGTAACCTAGATAGTCCAAGTGCCCGCTAGGGTATGTACACAGTCCAAGTGCCCGCTAGGTAACCTAGATTGTCCAAGTGCCCGCTAGTTAACCTACATTGTCCAAGTGCCTGCTAGGTAACCTAGATAGTCCAAGGTCCTGCTAGTTAACCTACATAGTCCAATGCCCGATAAGGAAACTAAATAGTCCAAGTGCCCGCTAGGGAACCTACATAGTCCACGTGCCCGCTAGGTAACCTAGATAGTCCAATTGCCCGTTAGCTAACCTACATAGTGGAAGTGGCCGCTAGTTAACCTACATAATCCAAGTGCCCGTTCGTTAACCTAGATAGTCCAAGTGACCGCTAGGTAACCTAAGTAGTCCAAATGTCCGATAGGGATCCTACATAGTCCAAGTGCCCGCTGGTAATCTACATAGTCCAAGTGCCCGTTCGTTAACCTAGATAGGCCATGTGCCCACTAGGTAACCTAGACAGTCCAAGTGCCCGCTAGGTTACCTACATAGTCCAAGTGCCCGCTAGGGAACCTACATAGTCCAAGTGCTCGATAGGCAACCTGCATAGTCCATATGCCCGTTAGCTAACCTAGATAGTCGAAGTGTCCGCTAGTTAACCTACATAGTCCAAGTGCCTGATCGTTAACCTAGATAGGCCAAGTGCCCGCTAGGTAACCTAGACAGTCCAAGTGCCCGCTAGATTACCTACATAGTCCAAGTGCACATTCGTTAACCTAGATTGTCCAAGTGCCCGTGGTAACCTACATAGTCCAAGAGCCCGCTAGGTAACCTTGATAATCCAAGTGCCTTCTAGTTAACCTACATAGTCCAAGTGCCCGCAAGGTAACCTACATAGTCCAAGTGCCCACTAGGTAACCTAAGTAATCCAATTGCCCGCTAGGGAAACTACATAGTCCAAGTGCCCGCTAGTTAACCTAGATAATCCAAGTGCCCGCTAGTAAACCTAGATAGTCCAAGGGCCCGCTAGTTAATCTAGATGGTCCAAGTGCCCGCTAGTTAACCTAGATAGTCCAAGTGCCCGCTAGTTAACCTAGATAGTCCAAGGCCCCGCTAGTTAATCTAGATAGTCCAAGTGCCCGCTAGTTAACCTAGCTAATCCAAGTGCCCGCTAGTTAACCTACATAGTCCAAGGGCCCTCTAGTTAACCTAGATAGTCCAAGTGCCCGCTAGGGTACGTACATAGTCCAAGTGCCCGCTAGGTAACCTAGATAGTCCAAGTGTCCGCTAGGTAACCTAGATTGTCCAAGTGCGCGCTAGTTAACCTACATAGTCCAAGTGCCTGCTAGGTAACCTAGATAGTCCAAGGTCCTGCTAGTTAACCTACATAGTCCAATGCCCGATAAGGAACCTACATAGTCCAAGTGCCCGCTAGGGAACCTACATAGGCCAAGTGCCCGCTAGGTAACCTAGATAGTCCAATTGCCCGTTAGCTAACCTACATAGTGGAAGTGTCCGCTAGTTAACCTACATAGTCCAAGTGCCCGTTCGTTAACCTAGATAGTCCAAGTGACCGCTAGGTAACCTAAGTAGTCCAAATGTCCGATAGGGATCCTACATAGTCCAAGTAACCGCTGGTAATCTACATAGTCCAAGTGCCCATTCGTTAACCTAGATAGGCCATGTGCCCACTAGGTAACCTAGACAGTCCAAGTGACCGCTAGGTTACCTACATAGTCCAAGTGCACGTTCGTTAACCTAGATAGTCCAAGTGCCCGCTGGTAACCTACATAGTCCAAGGGCCCGCTAGGTAACCTTGATAGTCCAAGTTCTTCTAGTTAACCTACATAGTCTAAGTGCCCGCTAGGTAACCTACATAGTCCAAGTGCCCACTAGGTAACCTAAATAATCCAAATGCCCGCTAGGAAAACTACATAGTCCAAGTGCCCGCTAGTTAACCTAGATAGTCCAAATGCCTTTTGTCAACCTACATAGTCCAAGTGCCCGCTAGGTAACCTACATAGTCCAAGTGCCCGCTACTTAACCTAGATAGTCCAAGTGCCCGCTAGTAAACCTAGATAGTTCAAGGGCCCTCTAGTTAATCTAGATAGTCCAAGTGCCCGCTAGTTAACTTAGATAATGCATGTGCCCGTGAGTCAATCTAGAGTGTCCAAGGGCCTGCTAGTTAATCTAGATTTTCCAAGTGCCCGCTAGTTTACCTAGATAGTCCAAGTGCCCACTAGTTAACCTAGATCGTCCAAGTGCCCGCTAGTTAACCTAGATAATCCAAGTGCCCGATAGTTAACCTACATAGTCCAAGGGCCCTCTAGTTAACCTAGATAGTCCAAGTGCCCGCTAGGGGACGTACATAGTCCAAGTGCTCGCTAGGGAACCTACATAGTCCAAGTGCCCGTTAGTTAACCTAGATAGTCAAAGTGCCTTCTAGGTAATCTAAATAGTCCAAGTGCCCGCTAGGGAACCTACATAGTCCAAGTGCCCGCTAGGTAACCTAGATAGTCCAATTGCCCGTTAGCTAACCTAGATAGTCGAAGTGTCCGCTAGTTAACCTACATAGTCCAAGTGCCCGTTCGTTAACCTAGATAGGCCAAGTGCCCGCTAGGTAACCTAGACAGTCCAAGTGCCTGCTAGGTTACCTACATAGTCCAAGTGCGCGTTCGTTAACCTAGAAAGTCCAAGTGCTCGCTGATAACCTACATTGTCCAAGGGCCCGCTAGGTAACATTGATAGTCCAAGTGCTTTCTAGTTAACCTACATAGTCCAAGTGCCCGCTAGGTAACCTACATAGTCCAAGTGCCCACTAGATAACCTATATAATCCAAATGCCCCCTAGGGAAACTACATAGTCCAAGTGCCCGTTAGTTAACCTAGATAGTCCAGTGCCCACTAGGGGACGTACATAGTCCAAGTGCCCGCTAGGTAACCTAGATAGTCCAAGTGCGCGCTAGGGTATGTACATAGTCCGAGTGCCGGCTAGGAAACCTAGATAGTCCAAGTGCCCGATAGTTAACCTACATAGTACAAGGGCCCGCTAGTTGACCTAGATAATCCAAGTGCCCGCTAGTTAACCTATATAGTCCGAGTGCCCGCTAGTTAACCTAAGTAATCCAAATGTCCGATAGGGATCCTACAGAGTCCAAGTGCCCGCTAGGTAAGCTACATAGTCCAAGTGCCCGTTCGTTAACCTTGATAGTCCAAGTGTCTGCTAGGTTACCTAGACAGTCCAAGTGCCCGCTAGTTAACCTACATAGTCCAAGTGCCCGATAGGGAACCTACATTGTCCAAGTGCCCGCAAGGCAACCTACAAAGTCCAAGTGCCAGTTAGTTAACCTAGATAGTCCAAGTGCCCACTAGGGGACGTACATAGTCCAAGTGCCACCTAGGTAACCTACATAGTCCAAGTTCCCGATGGTAACCTAAATAGTCCAAATGCCCGCTAGGGAAACTACATAGTCCAAGTGCCTGCTAGTTAACCTAGATAGTCCAAGTGCCTGCTAGTAAACCTACAGAATCCATGGGCCCGCTAGTTAACCTACATAGTGCAATGGTCCGCTAGTTAACCTAGATCGTGCAAGTGTCCGCTAGTTAACCTACATAGTCCACGTGCCCGCTTGGTAACCTAGATAGTCCAAGTGCCCGCTAGGGATTCTTCATAATCCAAGTGCCTGCTAGTTAACCTAGATAGTCCAAGTGCCCGCTAGTTAACCTAGATAGTCCTAGTACCCGTTAGTTAACCTAGATAGTCCAAGTGCCGACTAGGGGACGTACATAGTCCAAGGGCCCGCTAGTTAACCTACTTAGTCCAAGGTCCGTTAGTTAACCTAGATAGTCCAAGTGCCCGCTAGTTAACCTACATAGTACAAGGGCCCGCTAGTTGACCTAGATAGTCCAAGTGCCCGCTAGTTAACCTAGATAGTCAAAGTGCCCGCTAGTTAACCTAAGTAGTACAAATGTCCGATAGGGATCCTACATAGTCCAAGTGACCGCTAGTTAAGCTACATAGTCCAAGTCGCTGCTAGGTAACCTAGACAGTCCAAGTGACCATTAGGTTACCTACATAGTCCAAGTGCCCGTTCGTTAACCTACATAGTCCAAGTGCCCGCTAGGTAACGTAGATAGCCCAAGTGCCCGCGAGAAAATGTACATAGTCCAAGTGCCCTCTAGGTAACCGAGATATTCCAAGTGCCCGCTAGTTAACCTACATAGTCCAAGTGCCTGCTAGGTAAACTACATAGTCCAAGTGCCCACTAGGTAACATAGACCGTCCAATTGCCCGCTAGTTAACCTAGACAGTCCAAGTACCCGATAGGGAACCTACATAGTCCAAGTGCCCGCTAGGGAACCTACATAGTCCAAGTGCTCGCTAGGTAAACTACATAGTCCAAGTGCCCACTAGGTAACTTAGACAGTCCAATTGCCCGCTAGTTAACCTAGACAGACCAAGTACCCGATAGGGAACCTACATCGTCCATGTGCCCGCTGGGAACCTACATAGTCAAAGTGCTCCCTAGGTAACCTACATAGTCCAAGTGCCCGTTAGTTAACCTAGATAGTCAAAGTGCCTGCTAGGTAACCTAGACAGTCCAAGTGCCCAGTAGGTTACCTACATAGTCCAAGTGCCCGTTCGTTAACCTAGATAGTCCAAGTGCCTGCTAGGTTACCTAGACAGTCCAAGTGCCCGCTAGTTAACCTACATAGTCCAAGTGCCCGATAGGGAACCTACATAGTCCAAGTGCCCGCAAGGCAACCTGAAAGTCCAAGTGCCAGTTAGTTAACCTCGATAGTCCAAGTGCCCACTAGGGGACGTACATAGTCCAAGTGCCCGCTAGGTAACCTACATAGTCCAAGTTCCCGATGGTAACCTAAATAGTCCAAATGCCCGCCAGGGAAACTACATAGTCCAAGTGCCTGCTAGTTAACCTAGATAGTCCAAGTGCCTGCTAGTAAACCTACAGAATCCATGGGCCCGCTAGTTAACCTACATAGTGCAATGGCCCGCTAGTTAACCTAGATCGTGCAAGTGTCCGCTAGTTAACCTACATAGTCCACGTGCCCGCTTGGTAACCTAGATAGTCCAAGTGCCCGCTAGGGATCCTTCATAATCCAAGTGCCTGCTAGTTAACCTAGATAGTCCAAGTGCCCGCTAGTTAACCTAGATAGTCCTAGTACCCGTTAGTTAACCTAGATAGTCCAAGTGCCCACTAGGGGACGTACATAGTACAAGGGCCCGCTAGTTAACCTACATAGTCCAAGGTCCGTTAGTTAACCTAGATAGTCCAAGTGCCCGCTAGTTAACCTACATAGTACAAGGGCCCGCTAGTTGACCTAGATAGTCCAAGTGCCCGCTAGTTAACCTAGATAGTCAAAGTGCCCGCTAGTTAACCTAAGTAGTACAAATGTCCGATAGGGATCCTACATAGTTCAAGTGACCGCTAGTTAACCTACATAGTCCAAGTCGCTGCTAGGTAACCTAGACAGTCCAAGTGACCATTAGGTTACCTACATAGTCCAAGTGCCCGTTCATTAACCTACATAGTCCAAGTGCCCGCTAGGTAACGTAGATAGCCCAAGTGCCCGTGAGAAAATGTACATAGTCCAAGTGCCCTCTAGGTAACCGAGATATTCCAAGTGCCCGCTAGTTAACCTACATAGTCCAAGTGCCTGCTAGGTAAACTACATAGTCCAAGTGCCCACTAGGTAACATAGACAGTCCAATTGCCCGCTAGTTAACCTAGACAGTCCAAGTACCCGATAGGGAACCTACATAGTCCAAGTGCCCGCTAGGGAACCTACATAGTCCAAGTGCTCGCTAGGTAAACTACATAGTCCAAGTGCCCACTAGGTAACTTAGACAGTCCAATTGCCCGCTAGTTAACCTAGACAGTCCAAGTACCCGATAGGGAACCTACATAGTCCAAGTGCCCGCTAGGGAACCTACATAGTCCAAGTGCTCGCTAGGTAACCTACATTGTCCAAGTGCCCGTTCGTTAACCTAGATAGTCCAAGTGCCCTCTAGGTAACCTAGACAGTCCAAGTGCCCGCTAGTTAACCTACATAGTACAAGTGCCCGCTAGGCAACCTATATAGTCCAAGTGCCCGTTAGTTAACCTAGATTGTCCAAGTGCCCACTAGGGGACGTACATAGTCCAAGCGCCCGCTAGGTAACCTACATAGTCCAAGATCCCGATGGTAACCTAAATAGTCCAAATGCCCGCTAGAGACACTACATAGTCCAAGTGCCTGCTAGTTAACCTAGATAGTCCAAGTGCCCGCTAGTAAACCTACATAATCCATGGGCCCGCTAGTTAACCTACATAGTGCAAAAGCCCGCTAGTTAACCTAGATCGTGCAAGTGTCCGCTAGTTAACCTACATAGTCCTCGTGCCCGCTAGTTAACCTAGATAGTCCAAGTGCCCGCTAGGGATCCTTCATAATCCAAGTGCCTGCTAGTTAACCTAGATAGTCCAAGTGCCCGCTAGTTAACCTAGATAGTCCTAGTGCCCGTTTGTTAACTTAGATAGTCCAAGTGCCCACTAGGGGATGTACATAGTCCAAGGGCCTGCTAGTTAACCTACATAGACCAAGGTCTGTTAGTTAACCTAGATAGTTCAAGTGCCCGCTAGTTAACCTAGATAGTCAAAGTGCCCGCTAGTTAACCTAAGTAGTACAAATGTGTGATAGGGATCCTACATTGTCCAAGTGCCCGCTAGTTAACCTACATAGTCCAAGTCTCTGCTAGATAACCTAGACAGTCCAAGTGACCATTAGTTTACCTACATAGTCCAAGTGCCTGGTAGGTAAACTGCATAGTCCAAGTGCCCACTAGGTAACATAGACAGTCCAATGCCCGCTAGTTAACCTAGACAGTCTAAGTACCCGATAGGGAACCTACATAGTCCAAGTGCTCGCTAGGTAAACTACATAGTCCAAGTGCCCACTAGGTAACCTAGACAGTCCAATTGCCCGCTAGTTAACCTAGACAGTCCAAGTACCCGATAGGGAACCTACATAGTCCAAGTGCCCGCTGGGAACCTACATAGTCCAAGTGCCCATTAGTTAACCTAGATAGTCAAAGTGCCTGCTAGGTAACCTATATAGTCCAAGTGCCCGCTAGGTAACCTAGACAGTCCAAGTGCCCGCTAGGTAACCTACATAGTCCATGTGCACTTTCGTTAACCTACATAGTCCAAGTGCCCGCTGGTAACCTACATAGTCTTAGGGCCCGCTAGGTAACCTTTATAGTCCAAGTGCCTTCTAGTTAACCTACATAGTCCAAGTGCCCGCTAGGTAACCTACATAGTCCAAGTGCCCACTAGGTAACCTAAATAATCCAAATGCCCGCTAGGGAAACTACATAGTCCAAGTGCCCGCTAGTTAACCTAGATAGTCCAAGTGCCCGCTAGTAAACCTAGATAGTCCAAGGGCCCGCTAGTTAATCTAGATTGTCCAGGTGCCCGCTAGTTAACCTAGATCGTCCAAGTGCCCGCTAGTAAACCTAGATAATCCAAGTGCCCGATAGTTAACCTACATAGTCCAAGGGCCCTCTAGTTAAGCTAGATAGTCCAAGTGCCCGCTAGGGGACGTACATAGTCCAAGTGCTCGCTAGGCAACCTACATAGTCCAAGTGCCCGTTAGTTAAACTAGATAGTCGAAGTGCCTGCTAGGTAACCTAAATAGTCCAAGTGCCCGCTAGGGAACCTACATAGTCCAAGTGCCCGCTAGGTAACCTAGATAGTCCAATTGCCCGTTAGCTAACCTAGATAGTCGAAGTGTCCGCTAGTTAACCCTCATAGTCCAGGTGCCCGTTCGTTAACCTAGATAGGCCAAGTGCCCGCTAGGTAACCTAGACAGTCCAAGTGCCTGCTAGGTTACCTACATAGTCCAAGTGCACGTTCGTTAACCTAGACAGTCCAAGTGCCCGCTGGTAACCTACATAGTCCAAGGGCCCGCTAGGTAACCTTGATAGTCCAAGTCCCTTCTAGTTAACCTACATAGTCCAAGTGCCCGCTAGGTAACCTACATAGTCCAAGTACCCACTAGGTAACCTAAATAATCCAAATGCCCGCTAGGGAAACTACATAGTCCAAGTGCCCGTTAGTTAACCTAGATAGTCCAAGTGCCCACTAGGGGACGTACATAGTCCAAGTGCCCGCTAGGTAACCTAGATAGTCCAAGTGCGCGCTAGGGTATGTACATAGTCCGAGTGCCGGCTAGGAAACCTAGATAGTCCAAGTGCCCGCTAGTTAACCTACATAGTACAAGGGCCCGCTAATTGACCTAGATAGTCCAAGTGCCCGCTAGTTAACCTAGATAGTCCAAGTGCCAGCTAGTTAACCTAAGTAGTCCAAATGTTCGATAGGTTTCCTACATAGTCCAAGTGCCCGCTAGGTAACCTACATAGTTCAAGTGCCCGTTCGTTAACCTAGATAGTCCAAGTGCCTGCTAGGTTACCTAGACAGTCCAAGTGCACGCTAGTTATCCTACATAGTCCAAGTGCCTGCTAGGTAAACTACATAGTCCAAGTGCCCACTAGGTAACATAGACCGTCCAATTGCCCGCTAGTTAACCTAGACAGTCCAAGTACCCGATAGGGAACCTACATAGTCCAAGTGCCCGCTAGGGAACCTACATAGTCCAAGTGCTCGCTAGGTAAACTACATAGTCCAAGTGCCCACTAGGTAACTTAGACAGTCCAATTGCCCGCTAGTTAACCTAGACAGACCAAGTACCCGATAGGGAACCTACATCGTCCAAGTGCCCGCTGGGAACCTACATAGTCCAAGTGCTCCCTAGGTAACCTACATAGTCCAAGTGCCCGTTAGTTAACCTAGATAGTCAAAGTGCCTGCTAGGTAACCTAGACAGTCCAAGTGCCCACTAGGTTACCTACATAGTCCAAGTGCCCGTTCGTTAACCTAGATGGTCCAAGTGCCTGCTAGGTTACCTAGACAGTCCAAGTGCCCGCAAGGCAACCTGAAAGTCCAAGTGCCAGTTAGTTAACCTAGATAGTCCAAGTGCCCACTAGGGGACGTACATAGTCCAAGTGCCCGGTAGGTAACCTACATAGTCCAAGTTCCCGATGGTAACCTAAATAGTCCAAATGCCCGCCAGGGAAACTACATAGTCCAAGTGCCTGCTAGTTAACCTAGATATTCCAAGTGCCTGCTAGTAAACCTACAGAATCCATGGGCCCGCTAGTTAACCTACATAGTGCAATGGCCCGCTAGTTAACCTAGATCGTGCAAGTGTCCGCTAGTTAACCTACATAGTCCACGTGCCCGCTTGGTAACCTAGATAGTCCAAGTGCCCGCTAGGGATCCTTCATAATCCAAGTGCCTGCTAGTTAACCTAGATAGTCCAAGTGCCCGCTAGTTAACCTAGATAGTCCTAGTACCCGTTAGTTAACCTAGATAGTCCAAGTGCCCACTAGGGGACGTACATAGTACAAGGGCCCGCTAGTTAACCTACATAGTCCAAGGTCCGTTAGTTAACCTAGATAGTCCAAGTGCCCGCTAGTTAACCTACATAGTACAAGGGCCCGCTAGTTGACCTAGATAGTCCAAGTGCCCGCTAGTTAACCTAGATAGTCAAAGTGCCCGCTAGTTAACCTAAGTAGTACAAATGTCCGATAGGGATCCTACATAGTCCAAGTGACCGCTAGTTAACCTACATAGTCCAAGTCGCTGCTAGGTAACCTAGACAGTCCAAGTGACCATTAGGTTACCTACATAGTCCAAGTGCCCGTTCATTAACCTACATAGTCCAAGTGCCCGCTAGGTAACGTAGATAGCCCAAGTGCCCGCGAGAAAATGTACATAGTCCAAGTGCCCTCTAGGTAACCGAGATATTCCAAGTGCCCGCTAGTTAACCTACATAGTCCAAGTGCCTGCTAGGTAAACTACATAGTCCAAGTGCCCACTAGGTAACATAGACAGTCCAATTGCCCGCTAGTTAACCTAGACAGTCCAAGTACCCGATAGGGAATCTACATAGTCCAAGTGCCCGCTAGGGAACCTACATAGTCCAAGTGCTCGCTAGGTAAACTACATAGTCCAAGTGCCCACTAGGTAACTTAGACAGTCCAATTGCCCGCTAGTTAACCTAGACAGTCCAAGTACCCGATAGGGAACCTACATAGTCCAAGTGCCCGCTGGGAACCTACATAGTCCAAGTGCTCCCTAGGCAACCTACATAGTCCAAGTGCCCGTTAGTTAACCTAGATAGTCAAAGTGCCTGCTAGGTAACCTGAATAGTCCAAGTGCCCGCTAGGGAACCTACATAGTCTAAGTGCCCGCTAGGTAACCTAGATAGTCCAATTGCCCGTTAGCTAACCTAGATAGTCGAAGTGTCCGCTAGTTAACCTACATAGTCCAAGTGCCCGTTCGTTAACCTAGATAGGCCAAGTGCCCGCTAGGTAACCTAGACAGTCCAAGTGCCTGCTAGGTTACCTACATAGTCCAAATGCACGTTCGTTAACCTAGACTGTCCAAGTGACCGCTGGTAACCTACATAGTCCAAGGGCCCGCTAGGTAACCTTGATAGTCCAAGTGCCTTCTAGTTAACCTACATAGTCCAAGTGCCCGCTAGGTAACCTACACAGTCCAAGTACCCACTAGGTAACCTAAATAATCCAAATGCCCGCTAGGGAAACTACATAGTCCAAGTGCCCTTTAGTTAACCTAGATAGTCCAAGTGCCCACTAGGGGACGTACATAGTCCAAGTGCCCGCTAGGTAACCTAGATAGTCCAAGTGCGCGCTAGGGTATGTACATAGTCTGAGTGCCGGCTAGGAAACCTAGATAGTCCAAGTGCCCGCTAGTTAACCTACATAGTACAAGGGCCCGCTAATTGACCTAGATAGTCCAAATGCCCGCTAGTTAACCTAGATAGTCCAAGTGCCCGCTAGTTAACCTAAGTAGTCCAAATGTTCGATAGGGATCCTACATAGTCCAAGTGCCCGCTAGGTAACCTACATAGTTCAAGTGCCCGTTCGTTAACTTAGATAGTCCAAGTGCCTGCTAGGTTACCTAGACAGTCCAAGTGCCCGCTAGTTATCCTACATAGTCCAAGTGCCCGATAGGGAACCTACATAGTCCAAGTGCCCGCTAGGCAACCTACATAGTCCAAGTGCCCGTTAGTTAACCTAGATAGTCCAAGTGCCCACTAGGGGACGTACATAGTCCAAGTGCCCGCTAGGTAACCTACATAGTCCAAGTTCCCGATGGTAACCTAAATAGTCCAAATGCCCGCTAGGGAAACTACATAGTCCAAGTGCCTGCTAGTTAACCTAGATCGTCCAAGTGCCTGCTAGTAAACCTACATAATCCATGGGCCCGCTAGTTAACCTACATAGTACAAGGGTCCGCTAGTTAACCTAGATAGTGCAAGTGTCCGCTAGTTAACCTACAT
Organism: Tenrec ecaudatus; assembly: GCF_050624435.1. Taxonomy (NCBI): domain Eukaryota; kingdom Metazoa; phylum Chordata; class Mammalia; order Afrosoricida; family Tenrecidae; genus Tenrec; species Tenrec ecaudatus. Next base: position 8,666 of record NW_027458114.1, on the reverse strand, counting down.
AGTCCTCGTTCCCGCTAGTTAACCTAGATAGTCCAAGTGCCCGCTAGGGTTCCTTCATAATCCAAGTGCCTGCTAGGTAACCTAGATAGTCCAAGTGCCCGCTAGTTAACCTAGAGAGTCCTAGTGCCCGTTAGTTAACCTAGATAGTCCAAGTGCCCACTAGGGGACGTACATAGTCCAAGGGCCCGCTAGTTAACCTAGACAGTCCAATTGCCAGCTAGTTAACCTAGACAGTCCAAGTACCCGATAGGGAACCTACATTGTCCAAGTGCCCGCTAGGGAACCTACATAGTCCAAGTGCTCGCTAGGCAACCTACATAGTCCAATTGCCCGTTAGCTAACCTAGATAGTCGAAGTGTCCGCTAGTTAACCTACATAGTCCAAGTGCCCGATCGTCAACCTAGATAGGCCAAGTGCCCGCTAGGTAACCTAGACAGTCCAAGTGCCTGCTAGGTTACTTACATAGTCCAAGTGCGCGTTCTTTAACCTAGAAAGTCCAAGTGCTCGCTGATAACCTACATTGTCCAAGGGCCCGCTAGGTAACCTTGATAGTCCAAGTGCTTTCTAGTTAACCTACATAGTCCAAGTGCCCGCTAGGTAACCTACATAGTCCACGTGCCCACTAGATAACCTATATAATCCAAATGCCCGCTAGGGTAACTACATAGTCCAAGTGCCCGTTAGTTAACCTAGATAGTCCAAGTGCCCACTAGGGGACGTACATAGTCCAAGTGCCCGCTAGGTAACCTAGATAGTCCAAGTGCGCGCTAGGGTATGTACATAGTCCGAGTGCCGGCTAGGAAACCTAGATAGTCCAAGTGCCCGCTAGTTAACCTACATAGTACAAGGGCCCGCTAGTTGACCTAGATAATCCAAGTGCCCGCTAGTTAACCTAAGTAATCCAAATGTCCGATAGGGATCCTACAGAGTCCAAGTGCCTGCTAGGTAAGCTACATAGTCCAAGTGCCCGATCGTTAACCTAGATAGTCCAAGTGTCTGCTAGGTTACCTAGACAGTCCAAGTGCCCGCTAGTTAACCTACATAGTCCAAGTGCCCGATAGGGAACCTACATAGTCCAAGTGCCCGCAAGGCAACCTGAAAATCCAAGTGCCAGTTAGTTAACCTAGATAGTCCAAGTGCCCCCTAGGTAACCTACATAGTCCAAGTTCCCGATGGTAACCTAAATAGTCCAAATGCCCGCCAGGGAAACTACATAGTCCAAGTGCCTGCTAGTTAACCTAGATAGTCCAAGTGCCTGCTAGTAAACCTACAGAATCCATGGGCCCGCTAGTTAACCTACATAGTGCAATGGCCCGCTAGTTAACCTAGATCGTGCAAGTGTCCGCTAGTTAACCTACATAGTCCACGTGCCCGCTTGGTAATCTAGATAGTCCAAGTGCCCGCTAGGGATCCTTCATAATCCAAGTGCCTGCTAGTTAACCTAGATAGTCCAAGTGCCCGCTAGTTAACCTAGATAGTCCTAGTACCCGTTAGTTAACCTAGATAGTCCAAGTGCCCACTAGGGGACGTACATAGTCCAAGGGCCCACTAGTTAACCTACATAGTCCAAGGTCCGTTAGTTAACCTAGATAGTCCAAGTGCCCGCTAGTTAACCTACATAGTACAAGGGCCCGCTAGTTGACCTAGATAGTCCAAGTGCCCGCTAGTTAACCTAGATAGTCAAAGTGCCCGCTAGTTAATCTAAGTAGTACAAATGTCCGATAGGGATCCTACATAGTCCAAGTGACAGCTAGTTAACCTACATAGTCCAAGTCGCTGCTAGGTAACCTAGACAGTCCAAGTGACTATTAGGTTACTTACATAGTCCAAGTGCCCGTTCGTTAACCTACATAGTCCAAGTGCCCGCTAGGTAACGTAGATAGCCCAAGTGCCCGCGAGAAAATGTACATAGTCCAAGTGCCCTCTAGGTAACCGAGATAGTCCAAGTACCCGCTAGTTAACCTACATAGTCCAAGTGCCTGCTAGGTAAACTACATAGTCCAAGTGCCCACTAGGTAACATAGACCGTCCAATTGCCCGCTAGTTAACCTAGACAGTCCAAGTACCCGATAGGGAACCTACATAGTCCAAGTGCCCGCTAGGGAACCTACATAGTCCAAGTGCTCGCTAGGTAAACTACATAGTCCAAGTGCCCACTAGGTAACTTAGACAGTCCAATTGCCCGCTAGTTAACCTAGACAGTCCAAGTACCCGATAGGGAACCTACATAGTCCAAGTGCCCGCTGGGAACCTACATAGTCCAAGTGCTCCCTAGGCAACCTACATAGTCCAAGTGCCCGTTAGTTAACCTAGATAGTCAAAGTGCCTGCTAGGTAACCTAGACAGTCCAAGTGCCCACTAGGTTACCTACATAGTCCAAGTGCCCGTTCGTTAACCTAGATAGTCCAAGTGCCTGCTAGGTTACCTAGACAGTCCAAGTGCCCGCTAGTTAACCTACATAGTCCAAGTGCCCAATAGGGAACCTACATAGTCCAAGTGCCCGCAAGGCAACCTGAAAGTCCAAGTGCCAGTTAGTTAGCCTAGATAGTCCAAGTGCCCACTAGGGGACATACATAGTCCAAGTGCCCGCTAGGTAACCTACATAGTCCAAGTTCCCGATGGTAACCTAAATAGTCCAAATGCCCGCCAGGGAAACTACATAGTCCAAGTGCCTGCTAGTTAACCTAGATAGTCCAAGTGCCTGCTAGTAAACCTACATAATCAATGGGCCCGCTAGTTAACCTACATAGTGCAATGGCCCGCTAGTTAACCTAGATCGTGCAAGTGTCCGCTAGTTAACCTATATAGTCCATGTGACCGCTTGGTAACCTAGATAGTCCAAGTGCCCGCTAGGGATCCTTCATAATCCAAGTGCCTGCTAGTTAACCTAGATAGTCCAAGTGCCCGCTAGTTAACCTAGATAGTCCTAGTACCCGTTAGTTAACCTAGATAGTCCAAGTGCCCACTAGGGGACGTACATAGTCCAAGGGCCCGCTAGTTAACCTACATAGTCCAAGGTCCGTTAGTTAACCTAGATAGTCCAAGTGCCCGCTAGTTAACCTACATAGTACAAGGGCCCGCTAGTTGACCTAGATAGTCCAAGTGCCCGCTAGTTAACCTAGATAGTCAAAGTGCCCGCTAGTTAACCTAAGTAGTACAAATGTCCGACAGGGATCCTACATAGTCCACGTGACCGCTAGTTAAGCTACATAGTCCAAGTCGCTGCTAGGTAACCTAGACAGTCCAAGTGACCATTAGGTTACCTACATAGTCCAAATGCCCGTTCGTTAACCTACATAGTCCAAGTGCCTGCTAGGTAACGTAGATAGCCCAAGTGCCCGCGAGAAAATGTACATAGTCCAAGTGCCCTCTAGGTAACCGAGATAGTCCAAGTGCCCGCTAGTTAACCTACATAGTCCAAGTGCCTGCTAGGTAAACTACATAGTCCAAGTGTCCACTAGGTAACATAGACAGTCCAATTGCCCGCTAGTTAACCTAGACAGTCCAAGTACCCGATAGGGAACCTACATAGTCCAAGTGCCCGCTAGGGAACCTACATAGTCCAAGTGCTCGCTAGGTAACCTACATTGTCCAAGTGCCCGTTCGTTAACCTAGATAGTCCAAGTGCCTGCTAGGTTACCTAGACAGTCCAAGTGCCCGCTAGTTAACCTACATAGTCCAAGTGCCCGATAGGGAACCTACATAGTCCCAAGTGCCCGCAAGGCAACCTACAAAGTCCAAGTGCCTGTTAGGTAACCTAGATAGTCCAAGTGCCCACTAGGGGACGTACATATTCCAAGTGCCCGCTAGGTAACCTACATAGTCCAAATTCCCGATGGTAACCTAAATAGTCCAAATGCCCACTAGGTAACTTAGACAGTCCAATTGCCCGCTAGTTAACCTAGACAGTCCAAGTACCCGATAGGGAACCTACATAGTCCAAGTGCCCGCTGGGAACCTACATAGTCCAAGTGCTCCCTAGGCAACCTACATAGTCCAAGTGCCCGTTAGTTAACCTAGATAGTCAAAGTGCCTGCTAGGTAACCTGAATAGTCCAAGTGCCCGCTAGGGAACCTACATAGTCTAAGTGCCCGCTAGGTAACCTAGATAGTCCAATTGCCCGTTAGCTAACCTAGATAGTCGAAGTGTCCGCTAGTTAACCTACATAGTCCAAGTGCCCGTTCGTTAACCTAGATAGGCCAAGTGCCCGCTAGGTAACCTAGACAGTCCAAGTGCCTGCTAGGTTACCTACATAGTCCAAGTGCACGTTCGTTAACCTAGACAGTCCAAGTGACCGCTGGTAACCTACATAGTCCAAGGGCCCGCTAGGTAACCTTGATAGTCCAAGTGCCTTCTAGTTAACCTACATAGTCCAAGTGCCCGCTAGGTAACCTACACAGTCCAAGTACCCACTAGGTAACCTAAATAATCCAAATGCCCGCTAGGGAAACTACATAGTCCAAGTGCCCTTTAGTTAACCTAGATAGTCCAAGTGCCCACTAGGGGACGTACATAGTCCAAGTGCCCGCTAGGTAACCTAGATAGTCCAAGTGCGCGCTAGGGTATGTACATAGTCTGAGTGCCGCCTAGGAAACCTAGATAGTCCAAGTGCCCGCTAGTTAACCTACATAGTACAAGGGCCCGCTAATTGACCTAGATAGTCCAAGTGCCCGCTAGTTAACCTAGATAGTCCAAGTGCCCGCTAGTTAACCTAAGTAGTCCAAATGTTCGATAGGGATCCTACATAGTCCAAGTGCCCGCTAGGTAACCTACATAGTTCAAGTGCCCGTTCGTTAACCTAGATAGTCCAAGTGCCTGCTAGGTTACCTAGACAGTCCAAGTGCCCGCTAGTTATCCTACATAGTCCAAGTGCCCGATAGGGAACCTACATAGTCCAAGTGCCCGCTAGGCAACCTACATAGTCCAAGTGCCCGTTAGTTAACCTAGATATTCCAAGTGCCCACTAGGGGACGTACATAGTCCAAGTGCCCGCTAGGTAACCTACATAGTCCAAGTTCCCGATGGTAACCTAAATAGTCCAAATGCCCGCTAGGGAAACTACATAGTCCAAGTGCCTGCTAGTTAACCTAGATCGTCCAAGTGCCTGCTAGTAAACCTACATAATCCATGGGCCCGCTAGTTAACCTACATAGTACAAGGGTCCGCTAGTTAACCTAGATAGTGCAAGTGTCCGCTAGTTAACCTACATAGTCCTTGTTCCCGCTAGTTAACCTAGATAGTCCAAGTGCCCGCTAGGGATCCTTCATAATCCAAGTGCCTGCTAGGTAACCTAGATAGTCCAAGTGCCCGCTAGTTAACCTAGAGAGTCCTAGTGCCCGTTAGTTAACCTAGATAGTCCAAGTGCCCACTAGGGGACGTACATAGTCCAAGGGCCCGCTAGTTAACCTAGACAGTCCAATTGCCAGCTAGTTAACCTAGACAGTCCAAGTACCCGATAGGGAACCTACATTGTCCAAGTGCCCGCTAGGGAACCTACATAGTCCAAGTGCTCGCTAGGCAACCTACATAGTCCAATTGCCCGTTAGCTAACCTAGATAGTCGAAGTGTCCGCTAGTTAACCTACATAGTCCAAGTGCCCGATCGTCAACCTAGATAGGCCAAGTGCCCGCTAGGTAACCTAGACTGTCCAAGTATCCGCTAGATTACCTACATAGTCCAAGTGCACGTTCGTTAACCTAGATAGTCCAAGTGCCCGTGGTAACCTACATAGTCCAAGAGCCCGCTAGATAACCTTGATAGTCCAAGTGCCTTCTAGATAACCTACATAGTCCAATTGCCCGCAAGGTAACCTACATAGTCCAAGTGCCCACTAGGTAACCTAAGTAATCCAAATGCCCGCTAGGGAAACTACATAGTCCAAGTGCCCGCTAGTTAACCTAGATAATCCAAGTGCCCGCTAGTAAACCTAGATAGTCCAAGGGCCCGCTAGTTAATCTAGATGGTCCAAGTGCCCGCTAGTTAACCTAGATAGTCCAAGTGCCCGCTACATAACCTAGATAGTCCAATGCACCTCTAGGTAATCTAGATAGTCCAAGTGCCCGCTAGTTAATCTAGCTAATCCCAGTTCCCGCTAGTTAACCTACATAGTCCAAGGGCCCTCTAGTTAACCTAGATAGTCCAAGTGCCCGCTAGGGTACGTACATAGTCCAAGTGCCCGCTAGGTAACCTAAATAGTCCAAGTGCCCGCTAGGGTATGTACATAGTTCAAGTGCCCGCTAGGTAACCTAGATTGTCCAAGTGCCCGCTAGTTAACCTACATAGTCCAAGTGCCTGCTAGGTAACCTAGATAGTCCAAGGTCCTGCTAGTTAACCTACATAGTCCAATGCCCGATAAGGAACCTACATAGTCCAAGTGCCGCTAGGGAACCTACATAGTCCAAGTGCCCGCTAGGTAACCTAGATAGTCCAATTGCCCGTTAGCTAACCTACATAGTGGAAGTGTCCGCTAGTTAACCTACATAGTCCAAGTGCCCGTTCGTTAACCTAGATTGTCCAAGTGACCGCTAGGTAACCTAAGTAGTCCAAATGTCCGATAGGGATCCTACATCGTCCAAGTGCCCGCTGGTAATCTACATAGTCCAAGTGCCCGTTCGTTAATCTAGATAGGCCATGTGACCACTAGGTAACCTAGACAGTCCAAGTGCCCGCTAGTTTACCTACATAGTCCAAGTGCACGTTCGTTAACCTAGATAGTCCACGTGCCGCTGGTAACCTTGATAGTCCAAGTGCCTTCTAGTTAACCTACATATTCCAAGTGCCCGCTAGGTAACCTACATAGTCCAAGTGCCCGCTAGGTAACCTACATAGTCCAAGTGCCCACTACGTAACCTAAATAATCCAAATGCCCGCTAGGGAAACTACATAATCCAAGTGCCCGCTAGTTAACCTAGATAGTGCAAGTGCCCGCTAGTTAACCTAGATAGTCCAAATGCCTTCTAGTTAACCTACATAGTCCAAGTGCCGGCTAGGTAACCTACATAGTCCAAGTGCCCGCTAGTTAACCTAGATAGTCCAAGTGCCCGCTAGTAAACCTAGATAGTCCAAGTACCCGCTAGTTAACTTAGATAATCCATGTGCCCGTGAGTTAACATAGATAGTCCCAAGGGCCCGCTAGTTAATCTAGTTTGTCCAAGTGCCCGCTAGTTTACCTAGATAGTTCAAGTGCCCACTAGTTAACCTAGATCGTCCAAGTGCCCACTAGTTAACCTAGATAATCCAAGTGCCCGATAGTTAACCTACATAGTCAAAGGGCACTCTAGTTAACCTAGATAGTCCAAGTGCCCGCTAGGGGACGTACATAGTCCAAGTGCTCGCTAGGGAACCTACATAGTCCAAGTGCCCGTTAGATAACCTAGATAGTCAAAGTGCCTTCTAGGTAACCTAAATAGTCCAAGTGCCCGCTAGGGAACCTACATAGTCCAAGTGCCCGCTAGGTAACCTAGATAGTCCAATTGCCCGTTAGCTAACCTAGATAGTCGAAGTGTCCGCTAGTTAACCTACATAGTCCAAGTGCCCGTTAGTTAATCTAGATAGGCCAAGTGCCCGCTAGGTAACCTAGACAGTCCAAGGGCCTGCTAGGTTACCTACATAGTCCAAGTGCGCGTTCGTTAACCTAGAAAGTCCAAGTGCCCGCTGGTAACCTACATTGTCCAAAGGCCCGCTAGGTAACCTTGATAGTCCAAGTGCTTTCTAGTTAACCTACATAGTCCAAGTGCCCGCTAGGTAACCTACATAGTCCCAGTGCCCACTAGGTAACCTATATAATCCAAATGCCCGCTAGCAAACTACATAGTCCAAGTGCCCGTTAATTAACCTAGATAGTCCAAGTGCCCACTAGGGGACATACATAGTCCAAGTGCCCGCTAGTTAACCTAGATAGTCCAAGTGCGCGCTAGGGTATGTACATATTCCGAGTGCCGGCTAGGAACCTAGATAGTCCAAGTGCCCGCTAGTTAACCTACATAGTCTAAGGGCCCGCTAGTTAACCTACATAGTACAAGGGCCCGCTAGTTGACCTAGGTAGTCCAAGTGCCCGCTAGTTTACCTAGATAGTCCAAGTGCCCGCTAGTTAACCTAAGTAATCCAAATGTCCGAAAGGGATCCTACTGAGTCCAAGTGCCCGCTAGGTAACCTACATAGTCCAAGTGCCCGTTCGTTAACCTAGATACTCAAAGTGCCCGCTAGGTAAACTAGACAGTCCAAGTGCCCACTAGGTTACCTACATAGTCCAAGTGCCCGTTCGTTAACCTAGGTAGTCCAAGTGCCTGCTAGGTTACCTAGACAGTCCAAGTGCCCGCTAGTTAACCTACATAGTCCAAGTGCCCGATAGGGAACCTACATAGTCCAAGTGCCCGCTAGGCAACCTACAAAGTCCAAGTTCCCGATGGTAACCCTAAATAGTACAAATGCCCGCTAGGGAAACTACATAGTCCAAGTGCCTGCTAGTTAACCTAGATAGTCCAAGGCCCCGCTAGTTAATCTAGATAGTCCAAGTGCCCGCTAGTTAACCTAGATAGTCCAAGGCCCCGCTAGTTAATCTAGATAGTCCAAGTGCCCGCTAGTTAACCTACATAGTCCAAGGGCCCTCTAGTTAACCTAGATAGTCCAAGGGCCCTCTAGTTAACCTAGATAGTCAAGTGCCCGCT